>NC_090448.1:125046843-125349874 GCF_031143425.1 Pleurodeles waltl | reverse complement strand
GGATTGATCTAGCGACAATAGTAGTGATCCCCAAGACCCAGCCCCCGTCGCAAAACTGCTCAGCATACCGACCCATTTCACTCCTGAACACTGAAGTCAAGGTACTAGCCTCAATCCTCGCCTCAAGACTAAGAGATGCAATACCCACACTGGTGCATCCTGACCAATGTGGCTTTATGCCTGCCCGTAGCACTAGACATTGTATTAGGAGATTACACCTAGCGTTGGCGCATCAAAAGACCCTGCCTCGAACCCCTCTGGCTTTGCTTCTACTCGACTTCGAGAAAGCCTTTGACACGGTAGACTGGTCCTACCTCGAAAACGTCCTACAAAGCAACGGCCTTGGGCCCAGATTCCGAGGATTGGTGAAACTACTTTATGCTAATCCCACAGCACATGTCCAAGTAAACGGAGTAATCTCAGACCCATTCCCTATCGGCCGTGGAACTAGGCAGGGATGTCCATTATCCCCCCTGTTTTTCGCATTAACAATAGAGCCTCTGGCGAAAATGCTAAGGGATGACCCGCTGATAGAGGGCTGGTCCTGGCCCGTCTGCCAAGAGGATCGCGTGGCACTGTACGCGGACGATGTCCTGCTGTACATCTCAAACCCGGCCAAAAGTGGCCCCCGCATTCTACAAATTCTAGATCTCTTCTCGGATGCCTCAGGACTGACCCTGAACCCTAGTAAGTCCCTGCTGGTTCCTCTCCATCAATCTCGAGACTGCATAGACTGGCAGCAAAACATTCCAATACGAAGAAATAGTTTTAAATACCTGGGCGTGCATGTCTCCTTGCTCCCTGAATTAGCATGGGAGCTTAACATTACACCATTAACCAAAAGAATAAAAAACGACCTCCAACGCTGGAGTGACCTCCCCCTTAACTTGTATGGGAGAATCGCTCTTTACAAGATGATGGTTCTCCCCAGACTCCTTTACCTCCTCCAGAACTTCCCTTATCCTATCCCCATGAGATGGTTCAGGGAAATGGACTCACAGGCACGCCAATTTTTATGGAACGGCACCCGTCCTCGACTGGGGCTTAAAACATGCCAGAGGGATGTCTACGAGGGGGGATTGGAAATGTCCAACATCCATTACTACCACCTAGCAACGCAACTACTAGTGATAAATGATTGGGTAGGGGGTGGATGGACAGATCCGGCGTATCGATTAGAACTTCAGACCATGAGTTATCCAAAGATCTTCGATGCTCTGTATGGAGGCCCGATCTCGCGTGGGACCCCGGAGGTGACCGGGGTGGTACTGCGGGGTTGGCGGACGGCCCAAAAGGTGACAGGGTGGTGGGGACGCCTCACCCATCAGACTCCACTATGGCAGGGAAAACACTTAAGAGAGATAGCGAGATTGGAGGGATTCCAGAAGTGGGACAACATAGGTATTTCTACACTAGGCGACGTATGGGACGGCTCACACATGCACTCTTTTGAAGACCTCCAGAAAACGTTCTCACTAAATAAGATGCAATTCCATAAGTATCTCCAGATCCGCCACGCCTTGCTGACAGAAATCCGGACAGGGGATAATATACCTGAATATAGCCCTATGGAGGCGAAAGCCCTGATGGGGAGCCTAGGTAGAGGAGGTGTCTCCCAGATATATCGCTCGTTGATTGCCACCACTGGTGCCGCCATGGAGGGACTCAGTCAGAGATGGGAAGGGTGGGTGGGTCCTATGGAAGAGGTAGACTGGAACGAAGCATTAGCAGCCCCACACACTTTAACGATGACGACTCGTCTCCGACTAAAACAGACTTATTATCTCCATATTGCTTACCTAACACCCGTCAGGTTGTACAGGGCAGGTCTCCGTGACGCAGCTGACTGTCCACGTTGTAGGGACCCAGACGCTGACTTTTTCCACATGGTATGGTCCTGCCCAATTATTAAAGCTTACTGGGGGGCTGTTACCATGGAGATCTCAACGGCCTTACAGTATGACATCGAGTTGACGCCAATGTTGCTCCTATTGGGGATCATGGGTGACACTGGACTGAGGAGGGCGGAACGGGCCTTTCTGGGGGTGGCGTCCTTAGTGGCCAAAAGAGACATAATGACGGACTGGAAAGCCCAAAACGCACCGGCTCTGACTAAATGGAGAAGAGGAGTGGACTGGTGTGCTCAACGTGAAAAACTCGTTTACGAGGCCAGAGGGTGCCCGAATAAATATGATAGGGTTTGGGGGAAATGGGAGGCCACTGCACTCAACCCCCCTGCACTGTCGACTGCCTCAGCACCAGAAAGCACCTAAACGGGCTTCCCTCTCCCCCTTTATTGGGTGGCGACAGGCATGGGATACTTTACAGAGAGACGCATAATCTTCACACACAGTGTATTGTCTGAGAATAGGGATTGACCATTGTTTGGTGCCCGTTGGCGCCTAGTTACGTGTATGTATTTTGTTTTTCTCTTTTGCAAAACCAATAAAAATATCTTTATCAAAAAAAAAAAAAAAAACTGAGTAATCAAGTGCGTCCTCTCACCAAAGTTAATCAAAACCATTTAGTTCTGAGGATGCCCTAGGAGAGACTGGAAAACTGCCCCAAATCTCACGTGCCTCACTCTCGATTTTTGCATATTGCAGAAACTGACCAGGACCCAGATCAAACAGATCCTGAGCATCAGTAAAGGACAGAAACTCACCATTAGGATAAAGATCACCAGCCACCTCACGGCCTCCCAGTCTCCAGGCCTTTGCCGACATTTACCTTTCCATATCCCGAAATGGGGCCAGATACCATATCTTTAGCTCACTATGAAAAGGGGCTCGCCTGATTACATGCTTAACTACCTGCTCCCAGATCCCAGCAGTAGACCTGGCCAGGTAGGGCGCGGCGGGGTCAGACCTACCCCCGACATCAGTATATACACCAATGACCACACATACCAGCATACAACCTCTCCTCCCAGCTATCAGCTTACGTCATCGATTTGGCAGCACATTGCAAATGTGCTGCATAATAGTAGTATCTAATGTTGGGAATCGCCAGTCCACCCCCCTCAAGATCCCCCTGCAGCACAGACAATGCCACCCTGCTCCGTCGACCGGCCCACACTAGAGAAATCAGCAGACTGTCCAAACAACGAAAAAGAAGCACTGCCAACGGATACAAAGAGTTCTGTACTAGGTATAAACACCGGGACAAGAACACCATCTTTGCCACTGCTGCCCGACCCATCACTGCGAGAGGCAACCTATTCCAAAAGGATAAGGAGCATTCCAGGCTCGTCACTACTCCCTCAACATTATGTTTATTATACGCAGCCACAGAATTAGTGACCCATATACCCAAGAACCTGAAACTCTCAACCTCCCACTGAAGCCCCGCCTCAGGAAGTTCAGCCTGTGGAACCCCAATGAGGGACCCCAAAGGGAACAGGAGTGACTTCTTCATGTTGATCCTAAGACCAGAGGCAGCCCCAAAAGCATCCAGCCTCTGCCGAAGCATTGACACCGAGACACGGGGATCCGGTACATAAACAATGCATCATTGGCATACATGGAAATTACATGTGTAGACCGTCCCACCAGAATCCCCCACTGTACCAACTCCTCACGAAGCCAGATCGCTAGAGGCTCCACCGCTAGAGCAAACAGAAGAGGCGAGAGTGGGCATCCCTGTCGTGTACCCCTGCCTACCTCCCAGGTGTTCGATAGCTCTTCCCTCACTTGTACTTGTGCAGTTGGAGCAGTATACAGCAACCGAACCCAAGCACAAAAACCGGGGCCAAACCCCATGCCCTGCAAGACCTCCAAAAGATATTTCCACTCAACTGTGTCAAAGGCTTTTTCCAAGTCAAGAGACGCCAGCGCCAATTCTGTCTCCACACCTTGGGTCTCATGCAAAATATGTGCCAATCGACGCAGATTATAGGATGTATTACGACCAGGGATAAACCCACATTAGCCCTCGTGCACCAAACCCTGAATCACCCCACGAAGCCGGGTGGCTAAAATCTTGCAAAGTATCTTGACATCGCTATTTAGCATGGTAAGCGGGTGATATGAGGAGGGGTCACCTGGATCACCCCCCCCCCCCACCCACCTCCCCGGCTTGAGCATCAAACACACTATACCCTGGTGCATGGTGTCCGGCAACATACCACGCACTTGTGCTCCCTCAAAGACCTCCAGGAGCTTTTCCTGTAATGATAAGGAAAACGCTTGATACAACTCAACAGGAAAACCATCACTACCAGGAGATTTGGATTTTGCCATTGCAGCCACTGCTTCACCCACCTCTTCTACAGTGATCGGAATCTTAAGAGCATCCCTACTCTCTGGACCCAGGCGCGGAAGCCGCACCTGCTGTAGAAACTCCCCCAGCCTTCTTCAGCTAGTTCAGCATCAGCCCTCAATGCCCTCTGGAGGTGCGCAGCTAATTCCTGTAGGATGTACATGTGACCCGTAAGCATTTCACCCTCAGCGTTCCTAATATGCAGAATAGGAGGGGCCTCGACCTCTTGTTTCAGAATTCACACTAAGAGCTTGCCAGATGTATCTCCCTCTCAATGCAATCGCTGCCTATACCCTCTGAGTGTTGTCCGGCTTAAGTAAATCCACAGGCATTCGCCAGCCTCATGCTGTGCAGGTGGCCGCCCCTTCCCATTGTAGATGTAACCGCACTGGCGCATGATCAGACAAGAACCTACCCATATGCGTGACATCCAGCACGTGTGAGCCACTGAGACCACCCAGCAGAAACCTGTCCAGTCGGGTATGAGTATCAGGGTGCTGTTCCCTCCAACTATCCCATAGTCCCAGGTGTGCCATCACTTCCCTAAGAGATTTCATCATCAGGGGTTTAGTTCCCAGCTTCAGCAGAAGGTGGTCCAGATCCCTATGCAACACGCAATTGTAATCCCCTTCCCAGACCAAAGGCCTATCCTCACTGTCCCCCAAAATCTCAGGTATTCTGGTGTAGAAGGAATGATCATCCATGTTAGGGGCATAGGTATTGAGGATAACAATGGGTAAACCATATAACATGCCCTCCACTAGAATATATCGGCCCTCAACATCTACCTCACTATATACATGAGTGAAGGGAACCCCGGGAGCCACCCACACAGACAACCCCATGCATAGGAAGAGAAGGAGGATAAACATTTGTCCCCGCCATTTCTTAACCAGTTTGTGTGCTTCCTCATCAGTCATGTGTGTTTCCTGGAGACTGCCAATTTAAACCTTATGCCTTCTTAGAAATGAGTGCACCCTATAGTGTTTTGTGTAGCTCTTCAAGCCCCTGACATTCCATGTCAGCATGTTAATAGGATGACCCATGGTGATACATTGCTGTCCCTCCACCCCGATGGACACTTCCCCCTGTGTGCCACACCCTCGCAATAAGAGAAGAAAAAGACATATTGTACATCTTGCCCTGATGCCCGCACTGTTGAACGAACTTCAAACATTGATGAACTCGACCCATCAAACACCCCACACACCCTCACCCCAACACCGGAAGTACAGTAAAACAACCAGAACAGACCATACTGTAAGTGCATTTCGTGAATGCTGCCAGGACCACAGCCTAAACCCCAACTGACCGTGTCAAAAGGCCTACCACAGTTGTGGAGTGACCACCCACCCTCTCCCCCGGCATCAATCTACAAATGTACCTAGTACCACCCCAATCTGAGCTCCCTAAGTGTTAGCGGCACCCCCCAAAGATCAGTATAGTTCAGTCCGTATATAAGACCCCATCGGGACCGAAACCAGTCAGCACCACAGATCTCCACCGGAGATACCCTCTCCATTATCACCAACCCTGCATAGAGGAGAAAGAGAGGAGGCACGCCGGCACCCCGAGTCATGAAGATCACAATTAGGCTACAGCAGGATCCCCACCCGCACACATCCCCTGCTCCAGGCCTGTACCCCCGACCAAATCAGCAGCCTCCACCGCCATTGTTCTATCCTGCTGTATCTCCACTCTGTGGTGAGAGTCCATGGCAGACTCACCGGTTCCTGCATCCACCAGCCGACCAGCGTCACGCGACCTCCAGTCTAGGCTCTCCGCTCCAGAAGCCCGATGAGTGACGCCACCCGGTCCCTCTGTCCTCCTCGGTGCTACTTTGTCCCACATCTCTAACCATCGCCGCACCTCCTCTGGATGATCGAAAAAGTGTGATCTCCCACCTGAAAGAACCTTTCAGTGTGACGGATTCAAGAGCATGTATCTAATGCTAATGGCTCGGAGTTTTGCCTTGACCTCCATGAACTCCTTACGAGAACTCTGAACCTTATTTGTGAAATCAGGATAGACAGATATCTTACAGTTATCGTATATTGCTTTATCCGACTCACGTGCAGCACGCAACACACAGTCCCAATCCTTATAGTTCAGCAGGCGGGCAATAATAGTCCTAGGCGGCGCGCCGGGCCGAGGAGGCGCAGCAAAGGTTCTAGGAGTGTGCTACGCCACAAAAACCCTAGATAGCCCAGTTGGCTGCAGCACATTTCTGATCCAGTTCTCAGCAAAGGATTCTGTGGCAGACCCCTCTGCACGTTCTAGGAAGCCCAGCAACCTGACATTGTTCTGCCGGGACCTCACCTCTGCATCCTCCAACCTCGCCTCCAGACATCCACCCGTGGAGGTGGCCTGCACCATTTGTTTCCGCAGTGCCCCACCTCTGTTTGTAGCACCACAATAGAGCTGTCTGCCACCTTAATCTTGTTGGACACCTTCCGGAGGTCCGCCCGTAGCAGATTGACCTCCACCGCCACAGTATCTATCTTACCCTCCAGTGCCACCCTAGAGCCCTGGATGGTCGCAAGGAGCTCAGCGTGTGAAGGCTCCTCAGGATTCAGTGGTGCCGTCATATCGTCTCCACTCACCACCGATCTGGCTGCACGCTGTGGGAGAGGCTCTGGGGTAGTATACTGTTCCATGGTGCTTCCCTGTGATGCATCTGTCCAGTTGTGGCGCCCCAGTCCACCCCTCGCCCTGACCTGGTCTAGGATTCAGACCCAAATGTAGCAGATAGCCACCAATAAGGTCTCGAACACGAAGTGCCACAGAGATAATCTCTGCTGTTCTCCGTACCTTTAGGCACCACTATCTCACCAGGTGGCCAGATCCGGGGCCCCAGACATCTCCAGCAGCAGAGGACCACCTGCGAGGCAGTCGCAGATAAGGGCCAAACAAGATCAAAAATGAAGAGAGGCAGCGAGAAAGAAAAAGAAATAGGGGAGAAAAAGTTATTTGGGGGTCCGGAACCCACTGCTGCACCCCCCCACTTCGGTGCGTGCCAACCAGTCACTGTTGTCCCGTGGGCCCCTGTGTAGTCCTCCGGGTGCCGTCCAGCCACCCTGGCTGCCCCACAGGATACCACTGTTCACCTCCAGTCCTGGGTGACCGACCCCTCAGGCCAGAGGCCACACAGTCCACAGGTCCTCTGGGGGCAGCAGCGCGAGAGGAGCAGCCTGCCCTCCCAGACGCGCCCAGCAGCAGATCCAGCAGTCCATCTGCACAATCCAGGAGGAGGCCTCACTCACCGCCTCCACTCCTACCAGGCCTTGCGTAGTCCTCCGGGGCCCGCCGACCCATCCAGGGCTCCAGCAGATCCAGACGCCCATGTCGCGGCCCCAAAAAGACCTTCCTGCAAGTCGGAGCCACCTCCCAACGTGCCCCCCTCGAACCAGTTGCACCGCTAGGCGGCAGCCCGCCACTCAACACGAGCTGCATGGACCCACTGCTGTCTCCCGCGCAGCCCAGCAGAGGCGTGCGAACACCACTGCAGCGCCGGCTCAACAGGCTCCCAAAACAAGGTCCAACCATGCCCGAACCCTCCAAGTGATCTCCCACGGCAGGAAGGGGGGGTCCCCACGGTCTCGGGTACCCTAGAATCCCAGAAGGATGTCGCCGGTGACAGAAGCTCACTAGGAGTGCGTCCTGCCGGCCATGCTACTTGGCCACGCCCCCCGCACTGACACATATTTTAAAGTATTCACGTTTATATTTATGGCTGACTTTGTACCTACCAGAATTGACAATGTGCTAACATGGTTTAAAACAATGTCAGAATATATTTTACTCATTAAAATGAACTATTATTATGAGAAATGAATATGACTAATAATGATTTATGATTAATTTGTGTAAAGTTACATGTGTGCAGAAAAATAAATGCACATCTCTGTCATACCTAATATGGTGCCTTACAGGGTGCAAATATGAAATAAATGCTTTTACCTATTCTGATGATATATTGTTAATGCTGAATGCATAAGTTTGCTAATTATGTGTTTTACTAATGAGAATATTAATGCATTGTATTTCTTGTGTTAGTATATCTAGGCCTGAAGTCTTCATATTCACAGCAGCATAGAATGATGAATCATTTCTTTCTCTCTAACATGATCTTTTTTCCATTTGGTTATTTCAGATGCTTAGTAAAGAGCCATATTGTATTATGAGTAAGTTTCTACACTGCAGTGTCCTTGGATGTTGCAACATTCCAACCTAAAGGAGAGAAGTACTATTGTTTAACAGATCTGTGCTCATGAGAAAGGAGAAAACTGTCTTGTGACACTGCAAGGAACGTGAATTGTAACAAGTGATGTACAAATTGTTAAATTATTGGAGTCACACGGAAAGGACGGATGACTTCACACCAAACCTGGGAAGTTTCATGGATGTTGCACATTAGACTTAAGCTTTAATTTTTATTGGATATTGCCCCGTTTGCGTAATGTGGACTCATTGAATGGACCAATCAAACTGATTGAAGTCATTCCAAGTAAGGGAAGGACATGTAAGCTGCAGTGGCAGTCCCCTTTTGAATCTGGTTCTGTTAACTTGTCCCCTTAGATATTTCCTGATTTCCATCTGCAGCCAATGTTCTGCACTTTCCCCCTGATGGTGCTTCCAATGGATTTTGGTGATGATCTGTATCTGTTGCTGACAAACCTGAATTGAATGCTGAATCTATGGGAGGCAAATTCTAATGCAAATGTTATTTCCCCTAACCTCCTTTTTTTAGTGTTGAGTGTGGAAAGCACTCTGTCCCTGTTGTTCTCTCTCTACGGGCTTTTTACGGGCTTGTAACCACACCCAACAATTTGGTTGGTTCATGGGCTTGCCTTTTAAAATTCACTTGATTGGATAGTGAAAGGCATGCATACGTCATGCCTTTTCCGGTGTTTAGCCCTCCTCGAGCGCACCAGCCAACTACTGAAACCATACAAGGCTCCATGTTTTCCGTATGGTTTCTGGACTACTTTTTGTTTTTGTTTCGTAGGTAGTGCGATCTCACTGGGCAGTAGTAGTGCGCTTTGCATGACATTGATCCTGTTAGATAGATAACTGCACTTTTGCCGGTAACATGGATAATTGCACTTTTGCCGATACGTTTCACTGCAGGTTAACATCTGTTTCCTTTTGTGTGTTTGCTCCGTGGCCATCTGCTCGCTTATGTGAAACTGTTTATATTTTTATTTTCAGTTTATGTGGCAAGAAAAGTCCAGTTAAGAGTTTACAACGCTAATAGCTTTAACTCGAGCAAACGCGAGGCCCACTGCATTGCAAATGCTTGTTTTAGTATAAGTTAGCATGCTGACACAGGCATAATTTTATTTCTTAGTTTAACTTAGCCTGAGATAGATGTTTTCTAAATTATTTTTGTCTTTTCTTTTTGACTTATGCCTGTATTTGTAGGCCACTCCCAAACATGCTTGTCCTAATTTGTTAGTAATAGGGAGAACCTATGCCCCAATCCCTGAATTCTGTATCTTTGCAACTTGATCTGACCAATGTATTCACAGCCTGAGTTAAAGTGTTCTTCTGTCTCACAAGTGATTGTTTTATTATTATGCATTATTATTCTTGAATGTTTATGGTGTTGATGTTGAGTAAATTAAACTTGTTTCGTAAATGTGGTCAGCCTATGGTGTTCATTTCCCTTTACAATTTGATTCTGTGCACTATTTACGTGACTGTGGCTTTGTGGTTATAAAATAAAGCTTTGAAATTTTCATTGAATGGAGTTTTCTTCCGTGGCCACAAGGGTCATGGTGTTTAAATTAGTTGTCTGTGTTTGAATTGATTGTGAATGGTTACCACACTCTTCACTGAGCAAAAAGATCCATCGACCTGGGGGAGAATAAAAGGATGTTTTTTTAATCCTGTGAAGGATGAGGATAACGAGTTAGCGCTCTTCATCCGTGGCATAACTCCTATTACCATCACACCCACCTTGTCACAGTATGCATGCCTTTTACTTCCATTGGTCTTTAACCTTAAACACCAGGACAGACTAAAGCCCCCAGTTATTATTTTTAATTATTTCATAATCCGTGGATTTAAGCATGATGTGAGAAAATATAGCTATCAACAGGTTTAAATCCATGTGCTACCCCTGGAAGTCCTGTTTAGCCTACAGCACCTTGCATTCTGGGATTTGCAGTTCTGTTGTTTTTATCAGATATAGTGGGCTCCACAACCCCAAATACAGGATGCTGCTGGGCGAAAGGCAGGACAGATTTTGGGGTTCACATATTGCACAGGCGCATCAGGAAGCAATGACAAATGTAAACATGGATTTTTATTCATGCCAAACAAGAACTCAGAACTCTCGAAATTAAATAGTAATGTAATTTTTTATAAAAGAAAAGCGAAATTTTTGTTTCATGTCGTCTTTGATTGCTTTTGTGGGGCAAGAGGAGTCACGTTGACGAGAGGGAGGAGCTTGTTTTTAATTTCAGTAGACACGTGTACATCTCGGCGCTACTGGGTGAAACATTAACATTAAAACGAATTCTGACTCTGTACTGCACAGCAGTAACACCCCCAAACCCAACCTTCCAAAAGCACCATCCACACAGCGTCTGGCCAGCCAACATAAAAGACCACAAAGGACTGACAAAATAAAATGACTGTGAATGATGCTAGTGTTTACCAGCCTGAGCTGGAGCAGCAGGCTCCAACCTCTCTCTGTTCATCACCAACCTTTTCTACATTTAGAGATTTGTAACAACACCATGGGGCTCCTCGCCCTGCCCTCATGAGCTGTGGCCCATTTCAGTTTAATGGGAAGAAACGCCCCCATGCTGCACCTGGGTAAATGTTCCACACCTGAAGTCCATAAGCATTCTATTTAACCTGATCCTTTTTCAGCTTTTATATAGCACCTTATGGTAACCATAAATAAATGAGTGGGGTTTTATAAAACTCCAAAATTGTTCAGTAACCTTTCAGTTATAATTTTTCCTTTCAGGCATTTTTGTTCCGTTGCAGTATTAGTGAAAAATATTCTATTTCTTGTGTTCTCCATTTTGTATATAAGTTCAAATTGCTATCAAACACACTAGAGATGAATGAGAATAATCACTTCATTAGGATCTTATAGACTTTTACTTGGACACCATGGAGTAGACCCTCTATCAGACTTCTCTGGTCTGACTTAAGAGTACATCTGTCTATATACATACTGTTAACAATGTCTTAAACTAGTGTTCCCAAACTGTGTGCCGATTATTAGTGGGTCGAGAAAGTTCAAGCAATAAATAAAGATGCCTTTAAATTCTGGTTTTATCTCGTCATATTTGTCACATTTGCTGTGATTCAAAACCAAGCTCAAATGTCAGCCTTTATCTTCTGACAAATTGCTGTCTACTTTTTTAGGGTCGAGTCTAAGAGTGCATGCGCATGCGCATGCGCCTCGTATGCGAGACACTGTTGAGATCAGTAAAGGGCTTGGAGCACGTCTGTCGCTCACTATTTGTTAGTTTGCGTGGCACTCTTCTTTACAGCCTTGTGATTTGTCAAGGCATGTCTGGCATCATTTCTGCTTCTGAGTGTGGATCAGGGATCAAGCACTTATTGATTTCAACTTAATTAGTGCCCGTCCACTGCCCCCGACGTGATCGAGGTACTAGCTTGCTCTAACTTCCAGTGCCCCGCAAACATAAGGCTTGTGACTGGCAAAAACGTGCCCAGCAGAACAAACCAAATTGCAAAGTTTTATTTTTAAAGCTAACCTTATTTTATTTTGTTGAGTTGTCTTTTCCCAGTTTCCAATCATGTTTTTTTGTTTTTGCTCATGGGCGCTGTTGTCAAAAGATGACAATTAACTTGTTTGAAAAATGCGAGACCCGTTGCATGGCAAATGCTTGTTTGGCATGGGGACTGGTGTTTAAAACAATCCTCACTTTGTAATCAGAGAAAGAATAGTAGATTGAATTATGGGACAATCTTGCCTAGGCTCAGGGAGTGCGAAAGAAAAGGATGTAGAATGTCATTTTTTGTCACACAACAAAATGTAAAAAATATCTGCAAATGAACTGTACAGGTTGAGCAGTTAGGAAAGCTAACATAAGCCAATTTTCATTTGTAATTCCTAGATGTGATGGAAACAGACTGTAAAAAAATAAAAATAAAGCTAGACACTTTACGTAGTGATGAGCAAGTGATTATTTGTGTGCAATATAGCTTTATCAATAGAATTGCATGTCTGCACAAATTGATGGGCACTTTCAATGAAAGATCTGCTGTTTTTGAATGAAAGTAAGCTACCAGCATGTTTTAATTACATTAAAATATCATCCTGCTCATGTCTATTAAAGCTAAGTGGATCGCTAAAGTGTCCTTCAAAAACTGGGGAGTGGTTCTAAAACGTTTGGAAAGCACAGTTTTAAACTATACATAGAGTTAGATTTGACTCCGCCCGAGGAGTACTATTGTCTCACCTCATGCTACTGGCTATTTGCTAGATCATTAACTCTTGCATTACATGCCTCAATTCGAAACATGAAGGACTATATTGCATCTGAAAGGTACACCAATTTTCACTCTTGTTTCTCACATTCAAAGTGCATCTCCTAGATGTGTTCTATAAAGAAAACAAACAATTTTAGCTGCTCTAATAATAGCACTAGCTAAGCAAATAGGACAGGCTTTATTTAATGGAATAGACAGAATTTGTGCATGCAACGTCTGTAACTATATTCGATAATGTCAGTTTATTTGGGAGGGAAAAATTAATGTCAGACTAATTGGCATTGTCAGGGCTTCTTGTGGCTCAGCCCTGCATTTGAGGAACTCATTGTTACTTGCTCATTCTCAATGTACCTACCACCCTCTGCACTGGCTGGCATTCGGATGGAGATTTTTTTAGGAATACAAATTTGCCCAGAAACCTTTCTTCTTAAAACATTGAGTCTTAAGAGGCAGCAATAACGATACCATTCTTGCCAACATTATCCGTGTATCGCTCACCAACTTACTTCATCATTTTATTCTCTGAATATATATATATATATATATATATATATATATATATCAATTCCAAAAGGTCCAGGAAAGGCGCACTTACTTTATGTCGGTGCCCACGCCAGGGAAGGACCTATTCCCTTAATTAATCTTCACACCAGTTTGACAATTATGTCAAGGACGCCGCACTCACAGGATTGTACAAATCTTCATTTAATACATGAAATGACCCCAAACAAACTAACACCAACGCGTTTCGACCTTCACAGTCTTAATCACGGTGTGTTAGTTTGTTTGGGGTCATTTCATGTATTAAATGAAGATTTGTACAATCCTGTGAGTGCCGCGTCCTTGACATAATTGTCAAACTGGTGTGAATATATATATATATATATATATATATATATATACACACACACACACACATATATATATATATATATATATTTGAACTGCATGGAAACTAAGAGCTGTAAATTGTTAGAAAGTCTGCGAGATTTCAGGTCTACAGAAAAGCTGCTGTTTAGAATTATGTCTCACACTCCAACTTGAAATAATTTTCTTTACAATAAATACTGATGCCGATCTTTAAAAAAAATTGGTCGCTTTCTGTGAAAAGTCCCAGGGACAACTGGGAGACTGGGATAGTGAAGCCGAGTTGTCCCATTTGGTGACCCTGAAAAGCAAAACATTGCTGCCGCCCTCTTACCCAAGTTTGTTGTTCTGACTGTTCTAGCCCACTCTGAATATTTCACACTCCTTGTATTTATAAACCTCTTCTCATGAAAAGGTGCCAAATAAAAATGCTGCTGCCAGAGATCATCCTCCTGATATGGCGAACCACAAACACTGTACACAATAGACAGTTGCACCACAACGCTAAGATACAAAAATACAGACTCTATATCTATCTCCACCAACTACCAACTTCATGAAAAGATTTTTTTTTTAAAAGTTTGTGCAACGCGCATCTACCATGCATGCAGGAACCCTGGTGCTAACAGTTTATTTACACGACTTACAGCGTAAAGTCTCCACAAATGCGTAAGGCCTTCACACATGCGTATGTCCCCTCCCCAACCCCCAACAACACCCCCCAGTCCCCTAAAAAATTGGAGTTCAACAAAGATCACTGGCTATGCAAAGATTTTCATTTAGGTTCATTGTACATAAATTTATCTTACGGTGATCCTGGAAATCTAGCATGGATCCAGCCATGAATGACCCAAGACGGATGGCTGCGATATAGGTCTACACATGTATTCACAAAACATGTGCTCAGAGCTACAGCAGAAATGAAGATGTGAAAGGTGGCTTCTTCGGCTTGTTGGTCAAAATAATTCCATTGCGGATCCCACCAGTGGGTGAGGACGATTCATTATCCGCCACGAGCACAGATGGTGTCCAGCTCATCACTGCTAATGGAAACAATTACGCGTATAAATACCTGTTTAACTTTTCGCCACTTTCAGTACTTTGGGAAGCAGCATGCTTTCTCAGAGAAATAAACATGTTTAATTCTGTGCCGCAGTTCCGGCAGATCATGGTAAGTACTCATTGCAATTAGCTGATAAAGTTGATGGCTTCATTTGAGGCTGCTCCAGCAGTAAACTGCGAGTACCTTCTTTGTGCATTGTAATAGTAGAAAAGGGTGCTTTTGTCATGAGTATATTTAATTCCAGTAGAAGCTGTAACAAAACAATTTTCAACTGTATCCTGCAAATGGCATGTTTTGTCTCAGCAGCATGGAGAGCACACCCACCAAACTGCGATAACAGATTATATATTTTCTTACTCTTTCCTAACCAACCACAATTTTTTGAAAAATAAGAGAAAACTACAGTATTTGTCATCAGGATTTTTTTATCTGCACCGAAAACCGATTATTTGTACCTTCTTATCTTGAAAAGGCTCTGGTCCATTAAACAACCGAGCTTCTTTAGACATGTTCATTTGGACATGAAGATGTGGTTACAGCCAGACCTCCCTCAAATATCTGCATGCACGTCATCCAAAGAAACCTGGCGGAGAACTCAGGCAATGTCTGCTGGCATTCTCCCACAAAGTTGACAAACAAAATTCCCAATTACAATCCACTGGGTGAAACTAGTTCCAGAAACTGCACAAAAACCTAAATTCATACCCTTAGAAAGCAATCATTAGTAACTGCCCTTCCACAGTCTCCGCCGGCTTGTGATTAATTATACTTCCCCACAGCAGCTCCAAAATGCAACCAGTTGATGGAGAGAATCATTGCAGTGAGAAATAAAACAAACTATTCCATCACTAACCCCTTCTCATCGATGAAGAAGCATGCTCCATAACTCCAGGTGTAGGACCCCAAAGGCGCGAACCAAGCTCTCTCGCAAGACGATATCGTTGGTAGTGCTAGAAACCATCTGCTGCTCAGCAGACGAAGCGCGTGTGACTAAACAAGTTCCTGACTGCAAGTGTGAACCGTGTAGCTTGCCAGCATACTCAAACCAGAAATCCTCTTTTACCATCACTTTTCAGCATTTATACAAAAAAAACTAAAATATACGCCTTTCTTCTGGTTCCCTCAACTTTCAAAGTTCACAGGGCGACTGTATTCATTCATATGTGGAGTAAAAAAAAAACTCAACTGCGTCTACAAGAAGACATATCAACTCTTTAGTTCATTCTTGCAGAGGGTGCTTTGAAATAACAATTTCATGGTAAGGCACATTCCAGATACTAAAGTTTGCGGCAGAGATAAACCGCCAGTATATGGAAACTCACTCGTGCTTTCCAGTAAAAGTGGTTATTCACATCCTGCTATGAGTGGTCGAGAAGATGGAGTTTACATTTTTACTTCAGGTTGTAGCCAATCTTTGATTAATCTTCCCTTTCCTTCCATTACTTCTTTACACAAACAGTCGAGACAGAAAGCTTCCGTAATCTTCCTCAAGAGCATGTTGAATATTTGTAGATTACCTCCTGCAACTACTACATGATCTGTTTCTTTTCTCTCTAAAATTCCATCTTTGCACATTTTACTGTCTGGCTGATCGCTACAGCCTGGAGATGCCAGATGACCTTTCATCAGAGGTTACATCATCATAAATTCCGCTTGCTCTGCACACCTCACATCCTCCTTCACTTTCTCACAGTGTGAAGAGTAGACAAGGAGAAACAATCCAAAAGAACGTGTGGTTTGGTAACTTACAGACACCAGATAATCAAGAAAAAGCAAGTACCTCTAGCATTTTAGACGTCTACTGCTAGAGCCACACACCAAAAAACAATTGTCCCTAAATGCATGCATGGTTGTGATTTCTCACCACGTGAGTGTCCTGCTACCACTCTTCTTAGACAAACAGAACCAAAATAAAACTCTGTTGGCATTCTGCAGGGTGCTTAGTATTCCTAGGCCCTTGGTAACTCCATAGGAACCCCCAGGATTGGCCGTTCCAGTTATTCATGGATTCAAATAAGGTAAATTCTAGGCTTGCCACCATTAATATTCAGGAGCTGAATTTACATATAGTGATTCTAGATATAGTCAATGTATTAAATGAGTGGTCAAGCTGGGGTTTGATAACACTGTTAGTTGGTCTGGAAAGTTAAACTTGAGTCTAAGAAGATTTCAAACAAAAGTTCACGTAGTGCTTTCCCTGACAATCCTGGCTTAATTCTACCAAACTGATGTCCAGAATAGCACTTCTTTTTCACAAATTCAAGAAGGACTGTCCTGAAGATCTTAGCTAAGTGGACGTGTTCCGAATAAATTATAAGCTGCTACTTTGGTCTGTTATAGCCTGCGGACTCAGAGTGAGAAACAAATGTTACTCTGAAAAAAGGAGAGGTCACTAAGAAGTCCTTTTTAATTTCCTTCACCATGATATCAAAATCTGATACATTTTACAGGTTCATCCTCCTTGTTTAACAATAAAGGATCTGAGTCAAGTCTTACTGTGCAAGGATCAAGACTTTCAACATTAAAAAAGCACAGACTAACTTGCAGGAGAGCATCACATCTCAGGCAATCAGAACACCACAAACAGCAAATCAATTTGTAGGCTAGACATTTAGGAAGCACCCATGGAAAGACAAGGGAATAAGCCCTCACAAATGTCCCCTTTATGTATAGTTTTTAATCACAGTTTAACAGAACCAAATAATCTTCAAATAATGAAACTAAATAACATACTAGAGTAACACATTTCGTAACATCTCAAAAGAAACAAAGAGAAAACCAGCATCTGAAAGAAAAGTAATTAGATACAAGTAATTATTTGAATTCCAAATGGCAAATATAAAGTAATAAGTTTGTAAATCCCGGGAGAAACAACAAAATGCAACATGTCGCTTCTACAAAGAAAAGCAATAACCCTGTACTTCTTCAGGGCATTCCCAGCTCCTTTAACTACCAACAGATGTATTTCCATCTCAGGGTACAGAGTGATATCATAGAAAACTTGAGCTTTGCTCTTGTTGCATATCTGATGTCATTCAGAACCTCCGGGTAAAAAACATCCTTGATATCCACTCTTACACATAATTATACACTCTAGGACCAAAATCCTCGAAGCTGCTAGAGACAGTGTGACGTGAACTTGACTTTCTGTGTAGTTGGGCTATAGTTTTGCCATCTACTATGTTATGCTCGTTTGACTTCTGTTGAGCATCGCACATTTTTCATTCATTTACTTCATTTTAGAAGATTTATCACACACCCCATTACAAGATGACACTTTTCTCATCCCCACTAATATAACATATAAAGGGTATGTATGCTCACATTGACTATGTAAACGTCATTGAGTCCACACTGCAACCTTTAATGCCTGGTATCTATGTCCCTGTTCTTAAAGCATTGTTCTGCCCTGCTGTGCTAGGTGCACTGTATACAAATTACCTCAATACATTTGAAATATATAGGAACAGCAATAAGAATATCAAACTAGACCTGGCTTTTATTCTGATTTCTACAGAATGCCCTTTTTGCCAGCTGTCCAGCATGACTTCAATAATTCAATTCCCTATTATGGCCTGATAAGAACTATCTCATTTCAATTAAAGTACATACTCTCTCCTGGCTTCAGATTTATCCCAATATTAATCTATTTGTGTTACTTGCTAAGGGTCAGATGCACTGCAAACGGAGTCAAAAATTGCATACCTTCAGTAACATAATTTCTGATGGATACATAACCTTCACATAGATTTCTCATTTTAGGCTTGATGCTGCTGGGGAAAGGTTTTCTGTATCAATGATTCTTCAGCCCCAGCAGGTGGCGCCAGTTTGCTCCAGCTGTAGTTCCCCTTCAGGATGAGACATCACTAGAGTTTATCAGTACCAACCAACAAGCCAACGTCAGTTCCTGATATTCATTCCAAGGAAGGGGGAGAGCAACTCAGAGACCCACTGCAGCAAAACACCTTAAATGACTTTAGACATCTGAAGATCTTACTAATCACAGTGCTAGCTCATTGGGGAGGAGGACAATGAAGAATCAGTGGGAAGGTTATTTAGCCACCAGAAATGTTGTTACTAAGAGTAACTTTTTTTTTGATGGGTACATCTTCCTCTAGGTTCCTCACCTTATGAATGAGTCCTAAATAGTAGTTTCCTGGAAGGTGGGTTGGAGTTATGCTAGTTAGCCAAGGAAATCATGTAACACAGCTAGGGCAAAGTACTCCTCACTGTTTGTCTGTGGCATAAGGAAATAGTGCTTTGAAAAAGGATGCATGCGGGACCATGTAGCTGCCAGATAGATATTGTCAACCAGAATGCCTCTGGAAAGAGCCATGGAAGCATCTGCGGCCTGGTAGGAATGAGAATGAATTACCTCAGAGGTGTCTCTCCTGACTAGGGCATAGCAGATCATGCTACAGAAGATGAATGCAAAATAGTGCATTTGGCTACCAACTTGCCCTTTTTAGCTAAAAAGTAGCTGACACAAAGCTGATCGTTAACTCTCTTCTAGTATGAGACACAACCTCTGGGGCCCTGTATAAGCAGACGTCCCCTCCTTCTGGTTAGGATGGCGATGAGGAAAGAGAAGTGGAAGTGTGATATACCAGGCTAAATGGAATGCAGAAGGCACCCTTGGGCATGAAATTGGCGGGTGCAAAAAAAGAACCCGGCAGAAAACTGTGAGTGATAGACAAACTGATAACACCTGAAGTTCACCAATCACACAAGTTATATTGAAGACAGTTTTGTTTCTGTCAATTACTTTAAGATGCCAAACCAGAGAACAGTGCATCGTGTCAAGCAGGAATGCCATCACGAAAGTCGACACAAGATTCAAACCTCACTGAGGAACCATGGATAGAGTGGGAGAAACCAAATAAAGCAAACCTTTTAGGAACTGCATCAATAGTGGTAACCTAAACAGCAAGGGTTGATCAGGACAACACGTAAATTGAGACAGAGCTACTTAACAGCCCTTAACAGTAGCCACTAACACAAGCTGCAAAGCAAGAGATAGTGCAAATTGCATGTTGGAAATTAGAATTTTAAAGCAGTTTATGCACTCCAAATGGCACCACTGAACTAAAGTAGTCCAGAAACCTACATATATGGATCTAGCAGAAGGCATCCCTGGCCACCAAGATGAAATCTCACACCACATCAGGAAGGCAAAAATATTTTAGTTGGCACTGTTCATTCTTCACACTTGCTGCTGCATGGTCTCGGAATTGGGGTGGAGGTTCTGACCTTTCCTCTGCAAAAGCAGGTCCGCTATGCACGAGAGAGGAAGGAGCGACAGGGTGCCCAATGCCAACAGATTGTCCATTATTGGGGTGCTTAGAATCAGGTGTACCCGATCTACCAGCATCTTCCAGAGTACTTATGCAAGATGCTGGACCAGCTAAAAAATGCACAATTGAACCAGAAAGCAACCTCCCCCTTCTATGAACGTATCAGAGAAATTGTATGGCACAAAACCAAGGACATTTCCTGTCCTGGGCCATAATGAAAGATCTGTGATTGGAATTTCCAATCAGGAAGAGATCACCTCCATCCCTCCAGAGTGCTTTCATTTGTGGTCATCCACTGAGAGGCCACTGAACATTCATCCCCACACTGAGGAAGCTACTAGTTGAGTCACTTCTGGGAACATTCTTCATTGCTCTACCAACTATCCCAGTCAATTGCTTCATAACATAGGGTCCGCAGCCCTAAAACACATTGGCCCTCATTACGACGTTGGTGGTCAGCAGTAATTTGGTAAAAGGTATTGCCAACAGGCTGGTGGTACCTTTTCCCAAATTATGGCATTGACGGTTTGGCTCAAGCCAAACAGGCAATGTACCACTGCTTCTGCCAGGATGGTAATGGCCGCTGGGCTGGAGACATCGGTCTCCAGCCAAGTGGCTGTCACAATCCCACCCTCGAGATTATGACCCCCACCTACTACCATGGTTTTCGTGGCAAGCGTACCGCCACAAAAACCATGGTGGTAGGCACTATCAGTGCCAGGGAATTCCTTACCTGGCACTGATAGGGGTCTCTCCCACCTCCCCCCCCTCCTGCCCCCGCACATTTTCACATCCACACATACACACACGCATACCCACATCCACCCACGCATGAACACACACATACCCACACACCGCAACACACACCAACATACTCTGCCGCACACATGCATTCACAACACACAACATACACGTACACTCACATTCAGGCATTCACGCACTCATTCAACGCAACTCACACCCGCATGCACGCAGTCATAAACAGACACCCCCCCACACACACACATACAACACCCCCCTTTTCTGTCGGAGCACCCGACTTACCTGCATACAAGGGGTCCTCTGGCTGGAGACAGGATGCGGTGCTGCTGTCAGCAGCAGCAGCGTCCGCCAGCTAAACACCTCCACGCCGTATTATTGCTCATGATACGGTAGGCGGTGTTTTGCTGGCGTGGCGCTGCTGCTGACAGCAGCACCACCTTACCGCAGTCTGCCGCCCATACCGTCTACGGTATTCCGCCAGCCTTCTGGCAGAATTTCGACGAGGGTCATAATGCGGGTGGGCGGCTGGTAGCCACGGTGACTGTATGTTGGCGGCCGTCGCCGTGGCGGTAGTTACCGCCAATGTCTTAATGATGGCCATTATCTGTTGATATAAGGGACGGTGGTGGTGGTGTCTGACACAATATGGATGTTGCTCACTGAAATGGAAGGGAAGGAAGAAAGGCCTTCAGAGCAAGTAAGACTGCCTACAGCTCAAGCATATTTATGCTGGTGATGCTCAGACTTCGACCAAATGATCTGCATCGCCATGTCATTCAGATGAACACCCCAAACCGGGGAGTCATCTGCGACCCTGGCAGCCTGAACATGTGGGGGACTAAATGGGTTATCCTTTGGAAGGTTGAAGGGCCCCATACACCAAAGCAGATCCTGACTGGAAAGCCTGAGCAAAGAGGCCTCCTTTGTGTTGCAGCCAATGCCTTCTCAGATACCACAAGGGCTCTCATCTGTCATTTGGCATGAGGCACAACAAGATGAAAAAGCCATGTGCCTGACTTTTTTTTTTTTTTTACAGCTTGGTGGTGCCAGAAGAGGAAATGAATGTGGCTCTTCCTTGAAGGCTTGGTGGCTTTTCTTTGGAACAGCAATTAGGCCTGGCACTGAGGCTTAGCGACAATCCTTCCGGTGTCCAGATGAATAAACAGATTCCTTAGTTTCTCATCTAGGGATTCCACAAGTCTTTACAATATTGACCCATCAGAGGTCCCCAATCTGAACACTGGAGAAGGCTTCGTCTTCAACCTCAAGGCTGTAGTGGACTTTATTGTCGACTTTAGCTGAAGTGGGTTTGTTGGAGATGAGGGGTGGGGTAGAGGGGAGGGTATGTTGATGACTTTCATGCAGAGCGTGGGGGTGTGGACACTGAGGGGACTATGGCCTCTCTGCACCTGGGTGACTTGCTGCCATTAGACCACAATGTGTGCTGATGTCCTGTGGCTTACCCAATGTCAAGCCAGCCTCTAGAGGAAGATGCATCAAGGACTTAGGCTTCTTGTGCTTCGACTCTAGGTTCAATGCACATCCTGTGAATGTGGTACTCTGCAACAGCCACGCGCTTGGGGTCTCGAGCCCAAGCCCATCATCGTGGCACGCAGTGTTAACTTAGTCATTGGTCCTAGAACTGGGGGAATGTGGGAAGGGTCCATTTTTAACTCTCTGGCCCCATGGATATCCTCAGCCTCTTGGATATCTTCGACTTCGAAGATGTTTGGTGAGTCTCATAGGGCCCCACGCTGAATTTTGTAATATGCCCACCATCTCTTCCTCCCATGTTTGAGGGTTTTTCTTGCAGCAGAATGCTAGGGCGAACTTGCAGGTTGACTGTTTATGCTCTGGGGAGCTAAAGAGCCCCAATTGTCTGAGTCTAATGGCAGAAGAAAACTATCTGAGGTGGAGCTGTTGTGCTGATGCACAGTGGGTTGTCACAAGGAAGGAGAAAAAACAGGTATGACAACTCAAACTTCTATGAAAAAAAACACAAGTTGCAAATGTTACACACACACACCCAACACCCCACCAATTCACTTACAAAAAAACAAAGGTTACATGGATGTTATAGTTATGCTCACATTTTAAATGTACAAAACCATACATGCCCCCACCATGCACATCATGTGATCAAAATTTTTACTGCAGATGTTACAGTGACTTTATCAATGATGTTATCAAAGATGTAATGAGTGCTGTAATTTGTCAGGTAATTAGCAGTGCGTGGTGAGGGTGCAAGTTATAGTTACCCTAGGGCACGAGTTGTAGTTACTTGAGGTAACTAACTATAACTGGTGAAATTCTATGGGTTTGTATGTTTAAATGTGAGCCTAACTATAACGTTCCTGCAACCTTTGTTTTTTTAAGTGAATTTCTATGTTTTAAAACAAATTCTGTTTCCTAACTATAAAGGCCCTGTAACCTTTGTTTTTTTTTCAGTGAATTTCTATGTTTTTCTTTTTTTTTTTTAACAAGTAGTACTTTTCATCAATATACATTAATCCAACCACTGCCACAGGGCCTGGCCTGTATCCAGGCCCGGAGACGCACCCCCTATAAGCACCCAACCTTGCACCATGCATGGCCTTTGCCTGTGCGTGGCGGAGGTTGCCTGCAAGACCTGGCCTGCAGCTAGACTCTGCGGCCAACCCCCTAAACACCCCACCCCATGGTGTGCACTGCCTTTTGGATGTGTGAACCAGAAGTTGGCCGCGGCCTCTGAGGGTGTCAGAATAAGTATGAGTGGTGTATCTTGGGGTGAGAGTGGCTGTGAGAGTGTCTGTCTGGGTGTGAGAGTGCGTACACCAGAGTTTTAGTGGGTGTATCAGTGTGCGTGAGGGTCTGTGAGTGGGTGCATGAGGCTGTCAGTGGGTTTGTGAGTGGGTGTGTGAGTGTCTTGGTGGGTCTGTGAGTGGGTGCGTAACTGGCTGAGCCATTTGGTGAGTGGGTGAAAAAGGGTTTGAGAGTGGGTGCACAAGTGTCTGAGTGGATGCGTGAGTGGGAGAAATTGATTGAAAGAGAAAGGAAAAAAGTAAGAGGAAGAGAGAGAGTTTTTTAGGCTTTGATGTATGAAGCAGCGCCAAAGATAGGCAAGTAAAAAAAAAATGCCTTTTATATATAAAAACTATAACTACCTAGTAGCGGCTGCCACTAGGTAATAAATATATATATATACACATATATATATATATATATATATACACACACATACATACATACATACACACACACATATATAGTTGGGTTACTCGATCTTTGTTTAATGAATAAAGAACAAACAAAAGGATTCCTGTGAGTGCTGTATGTGACTTCATGTCATTTGGTGAAGAACTGTTTACAGGGCTGGCCCATCCCTGAAACGAGCACTGACTTAAAGGAGCGCGCCCAGAAGGGGCCATTTGGAGAAACACATACATATATACACATACATATACACACACACACATATAAGTACATACAGACGTATAAACATATAGCTTGAACATCCAGCTGCAAAATTATGAATTGTAAAACACGTTTCTTATACTAACATTTTAAGCTGCTCTGTATATAAAGATTTCTACCCTTTCTATGGTCTGATCACTGTCTTGCTACACATATTTCCCATGACAATCATAAATATTTTGTCTACTTGTAGGGTATGTATCACCTTTAGAGCCAAATGTACTCTATTGTTTATCAACTGGGAGCTGACAGATTGACTGCGCTAAATAAAAGGGTGGTTAGGTCGGCATTTAAATAACCTCGAGAGGCTGTGAGCTATTTCATAAACCGGCAAAGACAAATTGTAAACAACTTTACTGCTCTTTTTACGAGCAAATAAAAGCAGCGCTGCTGACGGCAAGTGACAGGGAGTCGAGGTGAACTTGTGCGACATCAGCACTTAGGAAACAGTCCTACTCTCTATTCTTTTATTAATTGCTTTAACCACGAACCGCTTCGATCTGGTGGCTAATTGTACGGATCAGTCAGGAAATTATTAGAGGAGCGAGCACTTCCGTGATGGCAGAGATGGCTTAGCTCCGCTCACATCTGTAGCTTTACACAGAGGCGACAAGCACTGAAAAAAACAATAGGTCCTTCTACTAACTTTCCCAGTGCTAAACAACATTGGCTATAATTTTTTTTTTTTTTTAAATACGACAAAAGCGCAACTATATACACACTTGTGTGGGCAGTGATGCGACAGCGACCCCAGTGTGCTCACGAATACACGCACACATCACTACAAACATGCCACGTTGCAGCGACCATTTGGTGTTTTTTATTTTTATTTTGCCATTCCAAGACGGTGGACGTCCATCTTGAGGCAGTAAGTAAAAAAACAAATAAGTAGAACGTGAATGCTAATTTATCTTACAAGAATATACAGCGATTCTTGGTATGTCGGGCTAAGCAAGTGCATAACACGTGCAAGGAAGACCTTAGCTACATTATATGTACTACGGCTCGTTGTTCTGCAATGGACGTACACGTTTGCAAAGTTAGATAATAAGCAGTAAAATGCCACTTTCTGCCCAATTCTGCATTTTTATTGTCCCAATGGTAAGAGTTTACCCCTCGCTAACCTAAAAAAAATAAACACTATGTTGGAAAATGGGTTATTGGTAAGGGCAGGTAGGTACCTACACTTAGCAATAGGCCACTAACCTCCACTAAGGTCCAGTTAGGTCTCAGTAAATTAACCCTAGCTCAACCCTTGGTAGCTTGGCAACGAGCATCAAGGCTTAACTTAGGAGACAGAGTGTAAAGCATTCAAATATCACAAAACAGTATTTAAATAAAACACAGGAAACAGTTTAAAAATCCAAAACCAATTTATAAAAATAGATAATATTTTTATCTTTAAAATGACACCAAAACGAATAAAATCGGATAAGGGGAACCGGCGATATGAATTTTTAAAGAATTATTATTTTTTTAGCGCCTAGAAACAAAAAGCGCCAAGCGGGTCATCTGGTTGCACCTCGACCGGGGCAAAGTCAAAGTTTCAGGCCGACCGCGATGGAGCCCTGCTCGGCTACAGGCCGCGGGAGGCCTCGGTTAAAATGTTACCTTCACACTTAGTCTTTTTTTCGAAGATTTTCTTCAGCGGGATGAACCTGCCAGTCCAATCCGACCTCCTGGAGCCCTTCTCCGGATACGCGATGCTGGAATCCTCGGTGGAGATTTTTACCTTCGGACTTAGTCGTTTTTTCGAGGTGAAAATCCTTCGACCGGGGTAAACCTGGATCTTGATCGGACGTCCATGGAGCCCTTATCGGATACGCTGGCCGGGAGGTCCCGGTCAACTTTTTACCTTCGGACTTAGTCTCTTTTTCTGAGATTTTTCTTTACCGGGACGAACCAGCAAATCAGGCCGGGTCGCAGTTGAGGCAAGCCAGCTAGAGTTGCCGCGGCGGGTCGGTCCCTCTATGGAGCTTTTTTACAAAAATTCTCCAAACTTCTCCAAACTTCTGGGGCTTCTCCCAGATGTCCTTTTAAGGTTCTTTTGGGGTCCACAGCTCACCCCAAGGGTCCAGAAGTTCTGAGATGGTCCTTGGGGGGTGCGGACTACAACTCCCAGAATGCACCTGGTGCAAACTCCTTTTTGGCCACTGGACAGTGGTCAGCTGGTCGCTTTCTTCAGGAGTTGGTGCGGGGGACTCTGGTTAGCAATTTTTCACCTGTAGCAAACAGGGAGTCCCTCCTTGAACCAGTTGAAGCCAGGCAAAGTCCTTCTTGTGGTGAAGCCCAAGTGTGCAGCTGGTGCAGTCCTTCTGAGTGCAGGTTCCAGGTGCAGGCCAGGGGTCCAGCAGGGCAGTCCTTCTTCTTCTGTTGTTCTTCCTTGTTGGATGTGGTAGGGAACTGAGGTGTGGGTGCAGGTCTGCCAGTTTTATCCTTGCTCCTGGGTGAAAAGCAGGGGGGTCCTGGTTCTCCAATCAGGTGCAGGGTCCTTCCCCCTGTGATGACCACTTCCTGGGAAGTGTGGCAAAAATCAATCCCAGTAGGCAACATTCTCTAAAAATCCATCATGGCTGAATCTCATTTTTGGAGGTTACATCTGGCTGAGCCCACCCACTGGTGTGGCTAAAAATCATAAACACACCCCTCTCCTGCCCTCTCCTAATCTAATCAAGGGGGCACCTAGTTGTCTGGGGTTGCAGGATGTGGGGGTGTTGCTGGTTGCTCCAAATGTCCTTCTCTGCCTTTGAAGACCAGTTTGGCAGCCCTCCCCCTTCCTGCCTCACCATCTGCTGAGGGGAGATTCCTTCCCACAGGCACATTCCTTTGTGTGAAGCCAGGCCACTTCACACCTCATCAAGGCAGCTTGGCCAAGCTGCTCTGAGGCTGGCCAATCAGAGCACAGCAGCAAAAACAATGCAGGGCTGAAATTTTTAACTTTTCAGGTAAAGTTTAAAACTCTTTACCTGAACAAGTTATATTAAATCCAACAACTGGAAGTTGTGGGATGTATTACAACAATTAATTTGATACCAAACTCTTGGTATGCATCATTTAAAGAGACTTTAAAAATTAAAATAAAGTCTCCCCATTCTAGCCTATGAAGGCCATTTACTACAATGAGGGAAAAACGAATTTGGCTGTTTTTACCTCACCAGGGCTTATAAAACTATTTTTATAAAGTCCCTGCTTATAGTTACATGGCACCCAGCCCTAGGGGCACATAGGGCACACCTTAGGGGTGACTTATATGTAAAAATAAGGTAGTTTAAGACTTTGGAACTACTTTTAATTCCAAAGTCGAATTTGCATATAACTTTAATTTAAAAGCAGCCAGCAAGACAGGCCTGCCTTCAAAATGACACTGGGCACCTCAGCAGTGCACCACCTATGCTGTGGTCCCTAAACCTACAAGCCCTACCATATACTAGGGACTTATAGGTAGGTTAACTTAGCCTAATTTGCATATTGATTTTACACAGAGCACAGGCCCTGGGACTGGTTAGCAGTACCCAGGGCACCATCAGAGTCAGGAAAACACCAGCAAAAAGTGGAAAATGGGGGCAAAAAGTTAGGGGGCCTCTGCAATCAGCCCTGTTTTCTCACACACTAAAAAAGTACAAGTACTTGAAGGAGCATCTATGAATGAGAAGCACATGGGGTGGTCTTTCCTAGAAAGCTCTGGAAAAAATACGGATCATGGCTGCTTTTAAAAGGGACAGGCACCATGAAGTCCTGACATGCGTAGAACACAGGTAAGCTGATAATAACTGAAAAAAAAGGACTAGCTATCATTAGTCCATCAGGTGCAGTGACGGTGGGGTATGGGGTGTTAGGGGACCACTGACCTCTAATTATGGCTGTACTTTACCACCTAATCAGGGGTTAGGAGCCCATTCTCTTGGTTTGCATTAGTGTCCATTGCCCTTGCTGCACCACTAAGCAGCAGTCAGTGATGATCCGCTGGAACCTAGTTAAACAAGCATTTGCAATGTAAAGGGTGTCGCGTTTGCTCAAGTTAGAGCTGTTAGCGTTGTAAATTCCCAACTGAACTTTTCTTGCCACATAAATTGAAAATGAAAAGTAAAACAGTGGACATAAGCAAGTCAATTCAAAGCGTCACAGCCGCCATGAGCGTGAGGCACTAGAGTTATTGGCTCCCTACATGAATGTCTAGAAAGGATCGCGTCTGAGATGAAAGGCAAACCAAAACCGGAGGAGGGGCCATCACACTCTGTAACAGGAGAAAGCATGACGTAGTATGATGGCCAACAAAAATGTTCACTTAGTGAAATCGCCTGGGAGGGAACTCCGCACATAAAGGAGGGGCATTTCACAAAATGCACCAATAAAAATGAAGCATTCAAGACAAGCACAACAAAGAATGAATAGCAGTAGTGGTTGTGGTTCAAAGGCCACAGAGCGATTACAACAGGCCACAGCCCCTGTGCACTCAACCCTAAAAGGTAAGAGATAAACACACTGTTAAATACTTGCTTGGCTACAATGTATTCAGGCACCTTTAGCAAACTATTCTATAGTACCTTTTCACGTCCTCTTATTTGTTTTAAATCTAAAATGAACTATTAGAATGCTGACATAAGGTGCTTGCTCGAGTCACAGGATGCAAAGAGACTGGGTTAAAACTGAAGCATATAATACAACCATTTCCCCTTCCAGTTACAAATTGTTACAGACAAGAGACTGACATCATTAAAGAATGACCATAGGCTTGACGGAGGATCAGATAAAATGTATGAGCGGATTATTAATGATGCAATGGGTAACCATTTTGGCACTCTTTTGCAAAGACTATATATATATATATATATATATATATATATATATATATATATATATATATATATATATATATATGAGTAGTGTTCGTGGTAGTTTATGTACCATACTTGCTTGGCAAAGGCACTGCCAAGCAAATATGGGATGCCCTTTGCAAAATAATCCTGTATCATGCCTGTTTTTTTCGTGGTGATTAACTAGCAAGAATAAGCATTAGAAAAGCCAATAGGTCTCATCTTTCAATGGTCTTACCCTTCTTCTGCATTGGCAAAATACAAAGGAAACAAAAGTGCTAGTTTGTTCTGGTCATGAGGAACCTAAGACTATCAAATAAAATAAAAAAAATACGCATTGTAGTGTAAAAAACGGCCTGGCATCAAATTCCACCTGCAGGGCACTCTAAGAAAGGAACAACATATAAAAAATGGCAAACACCTTGAGGGAAAGAGGTGGAGGAAAGAGGGAGGAGCGAACACAGAAGCATGTCACCATTGTCGATATGTGGACCTCTGATCGCGCTGGACCAGGATAAAGTCACAAGTTAAAGCAGACCTCATTGAAGCAATTGCCTGCTACAGGGGCACAGGTAGTCCCACTGAATGCAAGTACCTTAAGCCCTGGTTGTGGATTGTTGTCAGGTCCCACGCTGAGGACCCGTTGCACAGCCGAAGCGATGTGTCAGTATGAAGTTGTGATACAAGATCTTCAAAGGTCCTGTTGACGACGGCTTGTGAATCAAAATCTGGCAGCGAGGGTGCATCGAACAGTCAAGGCGACATGTCGGTTCCAAGGAGATGTAAGGCCGCAGTGAGAGAGCCTGCATCGTTGTCACGGCTGCCTTTGATGAGTGATTTGCAATGTGAGGGCCTGCACAGGGAAAGCTTTGCACAGGCAGCTGCTCTGATGCAGGTTGCGAGGTCAATGCGGAGTCTTTTGAGACAGAAGAACCCTTGCAGCACAGGTGATGCGTTGGTAATGCTTAGGATTGCAACGGGTCCACAGAAGGGCTGGCAGAGCACCGTCAGGCCCACTTCCAAGAGTCTAGGACTGGGGTGGCACCTCTTGACAGGGTAGAACTCACAGAAAGCAGAGTCCACGTGCTGGCTTCAAGGTTGCTGGAGCCTTCTGTCTCTGAGGCTCTAGTCAGGAAGCCAGTCAACTAGCCCTAGGCGTCACTCTGGGGTCCTGAGTTCAACAGTTCCAGGTCCAGGCATTCTCATCCAGGCAAGAGGCAGCAGATCTAAAACTGTAGTGTTTCCTGTATTTCGCTGCTGCAAATGATTTCAAATCAAAGACCAAGAAATACTTCTAATGGGTAAACATAATTAAGCAGAATGCCGGTGTCAAATTTCAAGAAGCAGTAATTTGAAGACACACAAAATGCTGCAATTTATAAGTTGATTGTTGTATTGAAGCTCATACTATTCTCACTGATGCCAATTATAGAAGTGCACCCCTTGGTTTGTTTTCTTTTAAACTACATATTGTCAGAGTAGTGAAATGAAAACTCCACATCTTTCTTTTATGAGCGAATTATTGCTAAAGTCCTATCACAACTCGACTCAAGTCAGCAGACCCCCGGCCTAATTCACAGTGCAACTCCATGTGAGGACCTCTGTTGGTGGACCGCCGCTTAGCCTGTTCTGAGACTTCGCCCAGTTGTTTGCACAGCATTCTGATGTAATGCATCACTATTTGGTTTCTAGTTCCCTCCTTATAGAGGCAGAATAAAACATGCATGTATGAAATACCCCTAAAATAGCCTTGCTAAAGGAAACCACTTGAAGTTGTATAAATGGACAAGTTACTTACCTTCGGTAATGCCTTATCTGGTAGAGATTATATCTACCAAAGTTTCATTCCTTACAATTATCCCCAGGCATCAGACTGAATCCGTAATTTGTTTTGTGAGCAGTACCTCTGTGCGCCAGTAGGTGACATTGTGAGGCTCCATGTGGTGTCATCAGCATCATCCGCAGCAGACGCAACACGCGCAGTGCCCATAGAGGCGCCACCCCAGCGTGCTGACATCAGTGTCTTTTTGCAACTTTCCATGGCAGAGCGCAGAGCCACAAAGAACACTGACCACTGATGTGTAAAATTAGGCCCCTGAAAGGGAACAGCCCCATGCTTAGAAATCTGATCATAGAGTGGGGAGGATGGGTGGGTCAGTAAGGAATCTGTGGCTAGATATGGTCTCTACCAGATAAGGCTTTACCGAAGGTAAGTAATTTGTTCATCTGAAAGAGACTTCTAGTTACAGAGTCCTTTTCCTTAGAAAGATACCCAAGCAATACCTCCCCAGAGGTGGGTCTGCTGACAGTTTCACATTAGGAAATGCTGCAGAACCGAAAGGGCAAAATGTTCATCCCAATGGACCTGACTGTCCAGGCATTAGTGTTTTGTGATCGTGTGCAGAGAAGCCCATGTTGCTGCCTGGAAGATGTCCAGGACCAAAACTCCTCATGCTACTGCAATGGTCGCAGCCTTGGCTCTGGTGAAATGAGCACCCAAACCTCGGGGGTTGCTTCTTGGCCATTGTGTAGCAGATCTTAATGCAGAGCACGATCCACTTCAGCACTGCCCGTCCTTTCTTCACTCCGATACACCCCGCAAACAGTTGGTCGTTCAGTAGGATCTCTTTTGTGCGATCAAGGTAGAGCAACAACACCCTTTTTTACCCAGACAGTGATGTTGCTCCTCTTCCTTGTGGGACAGTGTAAAAAAGTAGGCAGAGTGATGGATTGGCCTACGTGAAAAGGAGTGCAGTCAGGCAACTGCAGAAAAGCAGAAATAGCAGAAGGGTAGCCCTTAAGAGTGCCCAAAGCACAGCCCTGCTGAGGAAGGGAAAGAATAAAAAGAGCTTGAGAAAGGGGTTAGAAAGGGTATTAATATATCTTTCTGTGCACTATGCCACAAACTCTCCCCAATGGTAGGAGGGGCACCTGGCTGCCAAGACAACATTACTGACTTCTGGTGAAGGTCAAAAGCTGCCAACTGCTGCCACTCAATCTATATCCAAGAAGGCAAAGCTACGAAGTCTGCTGCTGTAACGGAAGATTCTTCCGAAGGGGCAGCCTGATCGGAGGACCTATGGCCATGCTCAACAGCTCAGGATACAAGGCTCTCCATGCCCAGTCCAGAGCCACAAGAATGACTTGGGTCCAGTTGTTCCTGATCTTCTTGAGAACTCTGAGCAGAAGTTGTATAGGGAGAAAGGTTTACAGGAGGCCTGAGCTCCACTCCATACAAAAAGCGTCTCAGAGCAAGAGCCACCTTAGAAACTCAAGTGCACAGAACTGCTGATGTGGCACATTATCGGCGGTGGCGAATAGATCTAACCAAAGCTCTCCCAGTTCTCCCAGTTCTGAAAGAATCCTTCCACCACCTCCGGATGGAGACACCATTTTTGATCCACTAAGCATCTTCAGATGAGTTCATCCACTCTGGAGTTCAGCGACCAGTCAGATGTTGAACCACCAGGAATGTACAGTCATGTACAAAGACAAAGGGCCACTTGATAAAGCCGTGTTTGTTGCATTCCCACATGGCAGTGGTGTTGGTCATGAACACCAACACTAGCCTTTCTTTGATGGAAGGTAGAAAGGCTTTCAATGCCAATCAGATCACTCATAGCTCCAACAGGTTGATGTGGAGTCCAGATTCCACTGGAGACCAGAGTCCTCTGACTTCCACCTTTCCCAAAAGGCTGCCCCATCCCAGGAGTGATGCATCTGTCAATACTGTCAGATCTAGTTGGGGAAGGGAGAGGGGTCTGTCACTGACTCAATCGATCTGGCCCATGTTGGAGAGATCCCCCTGATGCTGCACCACTGGAACCTCAGGTCCCACTGCAAAGCCCGCATATGCCTATGGGCATTTGTCACCAGTAGGATTCAGGAGGCCATGAGTCCCAGCAGCCTTGGAGTGAGTCTCATCAAAATCACGGACAGACTAAAACATCATGTTTATGACCTAAACATCCTGGACTCGCCCTTTGGGAAGATAAGCCTGAATTGCACTGTGTCCAGAACATCTCTGATGAAAGTGAGCTTGTGAGAGGGAGTCAGGTGTGACCTGGGCACATTGATAGTGAACCCCAGAGAATGCAGGAGGTCTGCCATTGTCTGGAGGTGGAAACCAAGTGCCTGGGGTGAGCCAGCCTTCATCAGCCAGTCATTGAGATAGGGAAGACTGGCACACCTGATCTCTACAGATGAGCTGCAACCACTGCCATTATCTTGGTGAACACATGAAGGGGCGCTGGCACAGCAAAAAGGGAGCAAGGTTAACTAAAAGTTCTCATGACCTACCATGAACTGCAGGAAAAGTCTGTGGGAAAGCAGTTCAGGGATGTGAAAATATGCATCCTACAAGTACAACGCTACCATCCAGTCACGTGAGTCCAAGGCCTGAACGAGAGTGAGCATTCTGAACTTCACCTTCTTGAGGAAGAAATTGAGAGGGCGCAGGTCAAGGATAGGACAAAGGCTTCTGTTCTTTTTGTGCACCAGAAAGTAGTTGGAATAGCAACCATGACCTAATTTTGGCATTGGCACCCCTTCAATGGCTCATTTGACCAAGTGTCATCACTTCCTGGCGGAGAAGGGAAAGGGGGTCCTTGATCATCCTGTTGCAAGAGGGTGGTATGGGGAAAGGGGAATTCTCAAAGGGGAGGGAGTAGCATCTTCGGACAATCTGCAAAATCCACCTGTTCAGTGTTATGAACCGCCAGCGGGGCAGGTGAATCCGTCTGCCAGCTGGGTTACCATGATGATACGAGGGCGGATTAGGAGAGCTTGGAGGATGCGGCTGGCTTGACCTTTGGCTGCCCAATCAGTGGTGTCTGTGGGCACTGGGTAGTCGGCCACGCATAGCCTAAAAAGCTTGCGTGCTGCCATGACTGGGTGGGGAAAGACATGGCTGGAAGTTCCTTCTGTGGCCACGAAAGGAGTGAAAGGTGGATTGCAGGAGGCGAGAGGCCATAGAAAGGCCCAAGGACCTGGACATAGCCCTGCTGTCCTTAAAGTCCCAAACAGGACGTCATTAGGCATCCCATTAAACAGGAGAAGTGGTTCTGATGGTTAGCCTCCTGGGTGAAGCACTTCCATCAAGACATTAGTCTTGAATACCACTGAGGGCAAACTGAGGTCCAGGACCTTGGCTGCCCTCCTCACCACCATTGAAAATGATGCTTACTCCTCCACGGCCATCGTAGGGTAAAAAGTATACCAGTATCTGAAGAAATGTCTAGTCCACTGGCCTCACCCAGATCCTCAAGCCAGTTCAAGGTGTCATAAGGCTGGTATTCCTCTTGGTCCTAAGACCCCGACCCCATTCCTCTTTAAGTCCTAGACCATAAAAGTAGGGCTCAGGTTCTGGCCTGGGTGGCATGGCTCCAGACGGAGTAAGAGTCCCACTGCGCTCCTCTAACTCCGTGTTGGAGTCAGGATTAGAATGGAGACGGCACCGCAGGTAAGTGCCTGGAGTGTCTGCATTGGGATTGCCACTGGGGAAAGTTGAGGTGGCATGACTGGTGTCAGTCTGGTTCCAGTTATGGATCTGAGGGGTCCTGATGGCCCTGAGGGACGAGCTGCCAATGCAGAACCAGAAAGGGCCCCTGCTGACCCTTTGCGGTTTGAAGGAGCGCCAGAGGGGAGCGCTACCCAAATATCAGGCATATGGCCTCACCAAATTCTCTCAGTTGGATGGGGGTGGCTCCAACTCCCAAAAATTTGGGGAGGCACAGAGACAGCCCAGGCTCTTCCAAGGAGCCAGGCCTCAAATGCAAATGCTCCCTCGTCTCACCAGCCGATGGACATAGAGAAGATGAAGACCTCTTCGACTTCTTCTTCTTGTGGTGGGACTTATCAGAGTGACCCGATGACTTGGACTGTTACAAGGATCTCATACTTAGCAACTGATTCCTGGACCTTCCTGTCAACTGGGACCTTGACTGACGCAACGCCGAGCCACCAGGAGCTTGAGAGATCGCTCCCTCAAAGCCTTTGGGTTGTGGTCATGCTCGAGGTATCAGAGGCAACCAAGGTGCGGGTCTGTCACTGACATCGGTCTTCTCAAAGCCAGTCTTCAATGACAATCTGCCACAAAAGGTGGTAAAGTCTCAAAAAGAGTTCAACAAAGCATCCAAAAAAGTTAGTTAAAAAAAGACAACTAGGGGCAGCTCTTCTCTGGATCTGCGATGACTGACAGGGAAAGAAAAGAACGAACTTCAGCGGGTTAAGGTGGCACCTATATAGGCATGGTGCACATCACTTCCGGCGCAGTTGACGCCATACTGAGCAGAGTGAAGCCACCTATTGGCGCGCAGGGGTATTGCTCACGAAAAAAATTCTAGATCCAGTCTGACGCCTGGGGATAGTTCTAAGGTAAGAAATCTGCACATAGAAGTCTATATCAGATGGGTTTTTACTACTGTTTTATAGGGCTCAATAAGAGCAGCACTTCAGTCTCCTACAATGTAAGTTACTGCAATTTCCATTATTTCCTTGCGTGCTGTTACAAACTTAGTCCAGTCTTCAGAAAATGGCATGTGGAGCAAATGTTTTTTTTTTTTTAAATAGACATCACTCAAACTACATTTCATTTTCTGCACATGAAGACCCTTTCTATTCAAAACAAAGGTAAAGGCTCTGCAACCATTAAAGAAGAAATTCAGGTAGAGATCACCTACAGAAGCAAACAAACGACAACTAATCCTGTAACACCCCGAACAATGTTTCAAATTAGCAAAACCAAGCATAAATCAAGCCAAATTCGGCAATAAAAGCCCCTCAGAAAAAATCTAAATCTAAATAGGCATAAAAAGTGAACTTTGAGCTATTTATAACAATTTTTGTTTAAACTACCAAAATGTTAGAATGATTAGAACAATGAATCCATACATATCCACATGAAACCACTAAAGGAATAAACACTTTTTTGTAAATGAAAGCGAATTAAACAACTCCCTGAATGGGGCCAGCACAGTGTATATATTAATTTAAAATGGATTTGAGAGTCCTTCTCCGTTATGTTCGCTCACTGCTGGCTGGCATCCATGACTTTCAGGACACTCTAAACATATTAAGGGACTTTTCTCCTGTTCTGACTAGTATTAACTTTCCATTGCTGTACGGCTGGGGACGCGTGCAGGAAGCTCACCTCCACGTTCTGCTGTACATGTAGAAACCTGCAAAAAAAATCAGCTCTTCTGCCAGAGCCCGCCAGTAGTTCTACCTGGAAGCTGTGATTACCCAACCTCCAGTATCACTTCAATACACCTGTTGCTGCTGTTCCTCTATAATTTACATCTCTACTCTGACTTCACCTATTTCCAGGTCTTGATCAAAATTCCACGTACTCAGATTTGTAAGTGAACAACATGTTATGGGCATTAGAATTCACTCTAAGTTATGATTCACGATGGGCACTTGGCCTTCTTTGAACAGCCCATGTCACATCGGTCCCAGCTTCACTATACTGCTTGCCAGTGCATCTTTCTAAATAAATGTGGTTGATACATAAATGTATTTTTACTCCTGAATGGCATTACACCACAGATTTTGATGGTACTCTACTAGCTGCTCTTTAAGGTCTAAAAACAAGTTTAATTTGGAGAATCCTAGGTTTCATCTAAAGACCATGGGCAATAAACCCTTTTCTACTGCAAAAGCCATAAGCAAAATGGAATTCATGCCACTGTACTTATGTGAAGAAAGTGACCTGTCGAAAGTCAAGAAACTGTTAAAGTTGTGTTTGTTTCCAGTCACTAGTGACCTGGGTTCTCCAGGTCTTCAGCTGCTTTTGAAGCCTGTCCACTTCGAGATATTGAGTGAGTTTGGGTTTTTAGTACCAAAATACTCTAGATTAGGGTGTTTGCTGCAATTTACAAGAACTAAAACGTTAACTGAAATAAAGTACACCAGTTTCAGATGTTTGGTCAAGGCCAGTAACAGTATGGTAGTCTTTCTTCCACGGTCATACAGAAGCACCAATTTGGCGAGTCTGTCTTCTCCACAACTTCACACATTTTTACTAAATCTAAAGACTTACTGACAGATCTGCATGCAGGGAAACTTGGAGGGTCGGAAGGGTAGGTACTGCACAGATTCAGCTCAAAGGGTCAATTAAGTGACTTTCAAATACGAATTTTCCACACACAACAAAAGAGGGAAACAGCGCAGGAAGGGGCTATTAGAAGAGCAGCAACCTGACAAGAAGATGGCCAGCAGTGCGTCTGTATTAAGAGGGGCAGATGGGGGTTATCCTCTTTTGAGCTATACCTAATGTGCACCAGGACAATACAATGTAACAAGTGAAGTAAATAGAGAAGAGAGGGCTTCCAAACAGAAAAAGGTAATAAGATACCATGAACCTCAAAATAACTGGTGCTGGCTGCCCACATTTCTCTCTCAGGCGTAGAATTGTAAAGATTGAACAGTGGAATTGCCAGTCACCTGTGAATGGGATGGCCTAACCATTTGCTCCTGGATTATAGGTGGGTTGCTGACAAAGGCTGAGGATCCCACCACTGTACAATATCTAAGAGCCTTCGACATAATAATGCTTCTCGAGACCTGGGTCCAAGGTAGTATTCCAATAATTGGATACAAAGTATATAGAAAACTGGCTGAGAAAAGCGGCACATTTGGAATAGCGAAAGGTGACCCTTTGAGTTGAGACCACAAAGCTCCACATGGATGATACATGCCTCCTGGTTGTACGACTGGATGTTTGGGCCCAGTATTTACATGAGTCCCTTGGCCTTGTAAATGTATATGGAAACCCCACGGAGGAAAGCCATAACAACAGAAAGGCTTGCAGCATGTATGCTTCTTTTAAAAAACACATACCATCCATTGTACTGGCTAGTCTCAGGAGACTTCAATCTCAACCTATTTTATCACCCAAGTGAGGAGCATGCAGAAGTAGTTGGGTTTCTCCTAGTACAAAACTTGCCTCCTCACAATCGAAAGGATAAGACAGGAGAGCCACTAGTAACTAGTTACTAGTTACTAAGTAGGAACTAGTAAATATATGCAAGTTAATTGGCCTACTTGTCTTGAACAGTCGAAAGCCAGGTGATAGTCCCCCCTGCATGGACTAGAGCATCTGGCAAGTCGGTCTCCTATCTCGATAACAAACTGGCGAGCCTTCCACTATACGAGCAAGTGAGGGACTTCAAAATATCCCACTGTGAGGAGAGTGACGATCATCAACAGGTAACCACTGTAGGCACATCCCCATGTAAACACAATGCTCTAGTGGCCCAATAGGGAGAAACTGACACCGAAAATCTGCAGCGCCTGAAGTGGAACTCAAACTCAGTCAAGGATCTGGCAGAAGAAGCTGTGGTCAGCCTTGAGGGCATGGCAGCAGAGGGCTCCGACCAGATATCAGTAAATGAAGCATTTGCTAGGAAATTAATTAATAAGCATTCATTCATTTGGGTCCATAGAGAGAATAAGGGAGCCCACCTTGGGCAACATAAAAATAAAGTTATGTCAAGCTCCTCTGGCATCTACGATAAACCCCTGAGGACAAGAACATACCAAAAAGCCTGAGTAAAGAAAGAAGTCTACTAAAAAGAGAGATATAGGGCTTTAAACAAATCTAAGCAGGAAATGCAGTGGGCCGAATTGTACGTGCCTCAAAATCAAATGACACAAAAAAATAATTTGGAAACTTATCAACAATATTGAAAAAGTTTAAGAGAAGCCCATAATACAAACATCGGAACGTGACTGGGTCGAGTATTTGAAATCTAATTTTCAAGGTTGAACCCTTGATGCAACTAGCCTAGATCAGTCCCAAAAGGGCGAAGGGGCTACAGGGTTGTTGGTACACCCTTCATACACACCAGCGGAAATAAAGCTCATTTAAAAAAATAAAAAACATCGCAGGCCGACTGCACCCCAACCCTGGCCCAAATGGGTTACCACCAGTGCATTTTGAACACAGCCCGAGATGGCAACTTTTCTGGCGGTAATGCTTGAACACATTCTGATAAAAGAAGTTATTCCCGAAAGTTGTAAAGGGTCAACAATTCACCCAATCTTTAAAGGAGGTGTGGCATCTTTACCAAGTAACTATTGTTTAATTGCACTCAATCGTAGATTTTAAATTCTCCTCTACATTGCACTTCATGTTCTGAAGACATGAGCACTAGACACTGGCAAACTTCCATTCAACCAAACCGGATTCACAAGGAGTCAAGGCACTTTAAACAACCTTATGCCAGTGGCACTGACACTCAATTGATCAAAGAAATCAGGCACACCCCTTTATATGTGTTTTGTTAACTTTAAGGCAGCATTTGTGTCCCGCGTAACAGGCTATGGGCCAAACCTCAGCAATGGGAAATCCTGGCCAAACTCCTGAGAGCAATTAGGCTGCTATATTCAGTCATGTGGGTTAAGATAAAGATCAGAGATGGTACCCACCTTTCAAGGGAAGTGAAAACATCAACCGGCCTAAAACAAGGCTGTGACCAAGCACGTCTCCTATTTAATCCATATTTTGCAGACCTCTCTGTAGAACTGGATGGTCAGATGTCCCATGCCTGAGCCTGAGTGGCCGACAACTGTCAAATATCTTGTAAGCTAATGATCTGCTACTTTTTAGCAACACCAGAACAGGACTTCAGAGGTTACTGAATTACCTCGAAGCATTAGCAGAGGATAATGAGCTAGAAATAAATTGCAAAAAAACTAAAGGATCTCATTGGATCGCTGTATTTTATATCAACGTAAGTGGCATCTCGGTGGAAGCACAACTGATGAAGCATGGGCTTATGTGCATCTATGAGTCAAAAATAGATGCAAGAGCTACATTTTCACCACAAAGAAAGGCAATCAAGGCAAAGGCGCAGGCACTTTTTTCATGCCTTTACAACTGGCAAGGTCCATTTGGGGCCATAATCCGAAGCCATTGGTAGCAGTAATAAAGGCCAAACTGTTACCTACTCTTTTATAAAGATCGGAAATAATGATAGGTGCTGAGGCTGATCTCCTAGATAAAATCATGATAATATCCTATAAACAAAAATTTCAGCTAGCCAGATTGGCATTGCCTGTCCAAGTGAGGCTGGAGTTTTCCTTGACCAATCAGACACTCCCCAGGCCTTTGGCATATATCAAGAGCTGCCATAAACTGCAGTCAGCCGCCGATGGAACACTGGCTAATTTAGTCTGGTCCAAAATCAATCTCCGAAGGGGAACGGCTAATACAAAAAAAAAGTCTCAAAAAGTATTGAGATGCTCGAGTTGGGTGATCTATGGAACACCAGTATATCTAATCAAATCTTCAGAAGAGCAGTAAACAAATCCATTAAATTGCAAAGTTGGATGAATGACAAAGAGAAGGTGTCTAATCAGTCATATGGTTGGGTTCTGCTGAAATCCTATGCTGTTCAAAGAGGGTCACCTCTCGTGGAAGCCACCTATCACCGGAAGATAAAAAAGAGTTTATTGGCACCAAGACTCTGTGATATTCCAACATTAGACTTTCTTCCAAAATAGAGAGAAGATGGCCAAAGAGTGTATAAGAAATGCCGCCTACGTCATCAGGCAGATGAAACCTTGCTGCACACCATATGCATATAACCTAACCTAGCCACTCACTGAAGACTTTTGCTGAAAAAGGAATTCAAGAACATAGGGATCAGGTCCTGTAGATCGGCACTGGAGGAGTCAATGGATCCAAGGAACACAATGTTGAACATTAGATTGATACAGTTCCTGAACATTTTTAAATCACTTGCCAAGGCTGATGCACAGACGCAGGTGGGGTAAGATGAATGGCGAGGAAAGCCTTTTGACAAGAACCCTTGCATGTACTTATAGCTGGTGGGCTACTAGGTTCCCCAATTTTTTGCTGTTTTCTATCCCGACAGGTTGAGCACCAGTTTTACATTTCCCTAGCTGTCCTCTTGGCCAAACATTAACACCCTCTGCGTGAATTCGCACACTGCTTAGGCGGTCTGTCAGCTTTATCCATCAATATTAGCACTTCTGCACTTTATGCTGTTTCTACCCTGTCAGGTCGAGCACCAGTTTGACACTATTCTCTCTGTCATTTTGGCCAAACATTGGCATTTTTTGCCCAAATTTTCACACTGCATCGGATGCTTGATAGTTTTATAATACAATGTTAGCATTTCTATACTTTATGCTAAGTTGGTCGATTGTAGGCCCAGCAAATCCTGTATTAATGGTTGTTGTCCAAATGAGAAATAATGCCTGCATAACTGTACTATATGCACTATCTTGCACTCGCTGGCAAAATCAGAACTGGCTAAATTGTTTCCCTTTGCACAATCTCCTATATTGTACAGGCCAAGCTGTTTTTAGGTCGAGCGCGCAAGAGCTTTAACCTGTTGTTAGAATTGTGGGTTTTTAACCACGCCAACCTCATGCCCATCACTTTCACTCGTTCGTGGGCTTGCCTTTCAAAAATCCTTTATCATTGGTAAATGCTTTACTTTTGTCCCTCCTTGGGGAGGTTTTGTTACCGCCTTGCAGGTTGACCCTGTTAAATGGATTATTGCACGATTGCCGTTATGTGACTGTGAGCGAACTTCTTTTAACTTTTGTGTCTTTTCTTCGCGCGCATGTTCATGGCATCCATGGTGCTTTGAATCGGCTCGCTTCTGTCAACTAATATTTTACTTTTGATTTTCAATTTATGTGGCAAGAAAAGTCCAGTTAGGAATTTACAAAGCCAATAGCTCTAACTGGAGAAAATGCAAGTCCGATTGCATTGCAAATGCTTGTTTGCCCTGGGGCGTCAGGTAGGCCTAGAAGCTGCCTAGTCCTCCGGCCAACGTCAAGAACAAAGAATGGTATGGATGGATTTCATGCACCATCCTGCATGCGCTAGCACGATCGTATATGACTGATAACCTATTTCCAATTTTACTTATTTATATGTTTTGATCTGTATGTTTTAACTGATGTTAATGGGTTTTTTTTAACTAATAAACGTACGTATACACCAGCACAGGAAGGAAGGAACTTGGATCGGTGTTTTTCAGAGAACCTGCCAAACTAGAAACCAGAATAAACAGCTTGTTTGAGGTCTGAAGTTGTAAGGAGTCCGAATATCGCAAATTTAAATTTCTGGGGAGACCACATCATCAAGTCCTATTTCAAGCCCCCTGCTCCAACTTGTTTCAGAAATAAGTGCTGTGTATGTCCTTTTAGAGACATGTAGGGAAAACCCATTTTATTGCTAGTCTTTCTGTTCGAAAACCTACTTTGTACGATACTCTTTTTTTTTTCCTTAGGTAATATAAAGAAAATATGTCAATTTGCATTTAATATTTTGAACAGCAGAAACTAATACCTTTATTATTATTTTTTTTAGCAAACTGGTCAAATTTAGTGTTCAAAAACCTGTCTCTGCTTAAAAGCGACATCTTAAATTGGACATGGTGGTTTTCTTTCTCGTAGATGAACAAGAAATTGGAAGCCGCAAAATATCACACTCGTGTTCATCTGCAACTTCCTTGGTAAGGTGTTAAAACGGGCTGTCCGCTGCAAAGAAAAGCGGACTAATGTGCTCTCGTGCGAGCTGTTGCAAGAAGGGCAGCAATTAAATATTAATGATAGAAGGGACCTAGATACTCTGGCGCGAGAGGATCTTTCAGGGATTTCTAGTCACGCACACCTTATAGCAAAGGCAGGAAACAAGACAAGTAAAATGGTTTCATCAGCATCCTGTCTTTTCAATTAATGTGCACAACGGACACTGTGCACTGGTTCCAGTGCATGCACACATGCCGATATTTGTAAGCAGGAAACTTTCTAAAAAAACATTTTCAGGCTTCATTACAGAGATTCTTACACTCTCCTTCTTCCCTTTATGTTCTAGTTCCTTAGATCTCTCAACATTTGTACGTTTTCCGTGTTTTGTAGATTGCCTAATTAAATAATTACCTCCCAGTGCCATGTTATCTGTTGGGAAAGCGTGCACTGTCCAGTTCCCAGTTATCACCTTTCCCAACAAAAATACAAAATGACCATGCTGAGCTCTTTCCAAATTCTGCCCGTGCATTCCGAACACTTGGCGTTTCCATCTTTAATGTCCCGTAGTCATGTATGCTGCTATATACATTCTTTGCTTGGGTTTTGTCAACCGTCCAACTAGCTGTAGTCGGTCCAGCATTTTTCTTTATACCCGCAGCATCTGTTTCTTGTCCTCTGCTTCTGGAGAGCGGGAGGGAGGCAAGGTTGTGCCCAACAAAACAGTCAAGTCTTCCTCAGAAGAAAGACAAATGAACCATAGCAGTAAGCAAGTCTGTTGTGCACCATGCTTATACACTTAGGTGAGGAGTATATAAGCATTGTCCTACCCACTCGGGACAAAGTCTGTCACAGGGAAGCCACCAAGTCCCAGTCACCCAGCATCTTCTCCAGAAGTAGCTTGACGAACAAATGAATACCAGAGGTACGCAGGTGTGTTGTGCACCATGCTCCTGGACTTAAAGGAGAAGTACATAAGAATTGTCCTACCCTCACGGAACATAGCCTGCTACAGGAAATCTCTGAAGTCGCAGGAGCCTAGCATCTTCCCCAGAAGTAACCTAAAGGACAAATGAACAATAGAGGCATTTAAGTAGGTTGTGCACTGTTGGAGGCTGCACTTTCCGGTTGTCTGAGACGAGGCCCTTGCCAGGCAGAACCTACAACTCCCATCAGAGGCGGGTGATTACACTAACTGTATAACCTGCAGCCACCCTTGGGTAGCTTGGCACAGAGCAGTCAGGCTTATCACTGAGGCAATGTGTAAAGTATTGGCACAGCACAACCACACAATGAGTACACTGAGCGTCACATACAAGACTTCACACAAAGTGTATGTAAATAGAATTTGTATTCAGCACACACATGAAATAACATCACATGAACATCATGTAAATCTGGGCATAAAGAAATATCACTAACAGTATGAGGTCCAACAGTGTTAATATGAACTCAGCAATACGTACATGTGAGAGAAGTAATGCTTTCCCTCCCCGCAGCCACATATGTTACTACCACATTGGCAGCACGATACCCACCCCGACGATCACCCCAATTCAATGTAAAACAGTTGTAGGATGCACCCTGGTTCCCAACGGTAGCAGAAAAGTATACATACAGAGACTAGAACACTTTTGAATTAGCTCTGTGGCCTAGATCGCACCAGTAAATGTCAATGTCAACCACAACAGTAAACAATGTGCACGGCAATGTTGCAGTACAGTAAAATCAAGCTCAGACTCTCACTCCCACACACTCATTCTGCACCGCTACGCGGTGCCACAAGTAACCATGATTGCCTACATGCACTCACACACACTCGCTTGCAGCAACTTAATGCTGTGCTCTGACCACTGGCAGGTGAGGTGTAAATGAGTTTGCAGACCCCTCTTAGACCCAAACCTTCCTCCACTCTCCAACCAATTCCCACCCCCTGAGAGTCAGAAATGAAGCAACCTTTTCCTGGATACTAAGCCACTTGCAGCCAGTGTTTACAATTAGTCAACATCCCAGGTCAAAGGTATGGGGGAAGAAGGAAAGAATGGCTGATCAGGCAACAGTCAGCAAAGGGAGGTTTGGTACCTACTCTGGAAGTTCACTCAGGGTTCTCCACACCGGTTTTCCGGAGTGGGCCCGGTCTGCAACACGCTTGGGGAGGGTAGCCTTGGGGCACACTGTTTGCAGTGGCGCCCAGCCAAGCCAAACACTCCACTTTACAGACAGCTACCAATTCGGCACCTCACAGGACAGGGGGCATAACGTCTTGGGAGCGATGACTTGGACATCCACAGGAGTCCAAGTTGCACACAGTTTACCAAATTCCGTGCTCTACTGCACATGGTCTGGTGCGCGATTACTTGAGTCACACCCGACTATTCAGAATACAGATGCAAAGTGCTCAATGCAGGGCCTCCCTAGGTTGTAACCAGTGACATGGACACCACACACAATGAGCGTGCAGTCGGTTGTTGCGCAAGAGAAATGTGGCACACTCAACAACAGAGGGTCACACAGGGTCCCACAACCAGTAATCCATTCAGTACCAAACGCTCATGAGTGACGTGGCCCCACAATGAAGGGCCACACTCCTTGAATGCGGGCTGTCTTTGGCAGGCCCCAAACCAGACAAATCCAGTACCCTGGTCCAATGCTTAGTTCATCGCTCACACGGCTGCTACCAGGTGGAGTCCAGCAGATGACATAGAGGTGTATGAGGGCACAGGTCTCCAGATGAAACAGTAGACAGTGTAGGTCTCCTGCATAAGATCTATGATGTCCCTGAGACCTCCACACAGAACAGGTGGCAAGCCAACAGGTCCTTGGAGAGCACACTTCAGATAGTCACACTACAGCAAGTAGTATGCCCAGGCCAGCCACGATGCAGGAAGGGTGCACGATCCCTTCCCAGGACAGTAAATACTCCTGTGCACAACACATTCCTCTGGCAGTGTGCACCATGCAGTATGGGGACTCCATTCTGCACTCCTGCAAGTGTATTTCTAAATTGCTGAAGTGTGGTCCCCCTCTCCTTTGAACCACAGCTGTCTCCCCTAAATTTCAGTCCTGTCTGCCATGGAGCCCTGGAACGTAGATCTTATCTTTAGTGGGGCCATGATTTGGCTCCCAGAGGCCAAGTGTCAAAATCTCTCCCTCCAATCTATCCAGCCAGACCCTCAGATGGCAGAGGTCTGTTGTTTCAGTTTTCCAAGTTTTATAGCCATTGCTGGGGAATGCACAGATGTGTTTTCCCCAGCTCCCAGTGAAATGAAGCTTAAATTGAAAAGGCACACAAAGGTATTTTCGAACATGGAAATGCCAACTTTCTAAAAGTGACATTTCCAAGGTGTTACTGACAAAACCACCCTTACCACTGGAAAGGGTTTGTCATTGGGAATCTAATGATAGTAACCATGATGAGGCTGCTCCCCTGCAATCCACTATTGAAGCTAGGATTAATTATAAACATTCCCCCATATTAACCTATGGGCAGAGCAGCTCTCAATGGCAGTGAAAACACACATGGGCATTCTTCAGTCTATGGGCACATGTGCCCTGGCGCATTCAAAAGCCTGCAGAGGCAGGTGGGACACAAACTTTGAGAACACCCCAAGGGTGCAAATGCACCCATACAGGCCTGTTGTGTCAGGCTCAGTACATATATAAAACCCCTTATGTGCAAGGGTGCACATACTGGTAACTTGTGCCAGGCTTAGTGTACCAATGAAAACACCAATGTGCAAGTGTGCACATACTGGCAGGCCATGCTAGCCTCAGTATACACATGAAGATTAATGTGCCAGTGTACACATATAGGCAAGCCAAGCCCAGTACATACATGGAAACGCCAATGTGCAAGTGTGCGCATATAGGCAGTCATGCCAGGCTCAACATATACACAAAAACACCAATGTGCAAGTGTGCCCATACTGGTCGGCCACGCTAGGCTCAGTATATACATGAAAACACCAATATGCAAGTGTGCACATAACTTATGTAGGGAGGGAGCGCTAGCACTTTCATACAGTACTGACAGTGAGAAAGTGCCCAGGGCCCTACGGCCACTCACAGAAGATCAGCATCAAGGAAGAGACAATCTCCTTGGTAGGGAAACCGACGTGGAGGTTCTTCCCTACAAGGGCATGGGACCCCCTTGTGTACCTATCCTGCCTTCTGCCTACCATATGCTCCGCCCTGTGGGTGGTGCTCCAGGAGTAGCAATAGGACTACTCATGGCTGGCCCCAATGGGGAAGATGCCAGCCTGAGCGTAAGCACACCTGCGCTTCCACATGCCTGCACTACCAGGCCTAAGACATGTTGGTCAGTCTACCCTGGAGGGTGGCACTCTCAGTGCAACGTCCCACTAGTGGCCAGGGCCATACCCACCCCACGTATGTGGTGTACATTTTTACAGGGCACTCCTGAGTACGGCACCTCAACCAATCAAGTAAGCGCCTCTTCTTGGCATGAGTAGGAAGGGCACATACACTTTCCCCCTGCGATACAGTGCGAAAGAGCCCAGAGTCAGAAAACCACGCACGGAGTTAGCAAAAACTGGGAGAAAAAAAAAGCGAAAAGTTTCAGGGGAATCCCCTTAGAAGGCCCAAGACCAACATGCACCGTGCTCCTAGACTCAAGGAAGGATTATAGAGGAATTGCCCCAACCTAATAAAACCAAACCTGCTACCAGAAATCTGCTATTTTCTCCAGAAGTACTTTTCTAAAACTAATTTTATTACTTTCGATAGAACAGTAACATATAATATAGCACGGTTACAGAATAACCAAATTTTCATTTTACCCATCAGCAAATCATACGTTTGAAATCAGTAAATAAGTCAATGGCACCTAGTCTCAAAGTGCTGTGAAGGGCACACGCACACTTTGGAAATCAACACCCCCTCCAAATGACTTCGCATCCACAAACGTCCATTACAAAATCAGAATAGATTTTTTTTTTTTTTTTATAAGGGGAAGCTGTGTCCGTCAAACAAAATAAAATATTCAGATATATCTTACAGATGTGGGTTCTGTGCAGTGTAAACGAAGTAGTAAATTACCTGAAGCCGCAGAAAAATGTAATATTTAAAAGAGCACAGACTGTAACCGGATATGTTACTGCACTTCACTTCTTTTACTATGAACATGCAGGAACACAAAAATGTCACCCTGAACACACACGTGCAATTTCGAGTATAGCTGTGGACCTCCTTACTGCAGCACTCAAGAAGGAGATTTTATAAAATTGCAAATGAATAAATGAAAATAAGTGTTCGAAACCAAAGGGTTTTGAAAACATACAAAGGCTGGACATTTTTCTGCAGCTGAGCTACTCTTCTTTCTTGTGCGTATTAATAGCCCACTTGCAGAAGGCTTTTTTTATTCGTTTTGTAATGGTTAGAGCACGTGTCGGGGCAATCGTCTGGAATGGGCTTGAGCGCTTCCTTTTAAATATAATTAACTGCTTAAGTCCTGGTGTTCGCTGGGAAACTTCAAGACTTATTGATATTGCCAAAAATGTGGGTGTGTGAATTCAGCATTGTATTTCACTATATAATGAGAAACTTTTGCAATGCTTTCTACTTAAAAATGTAAGTGAGAACTGCTAATGAGTCAGACGGCTCGTAGCGCTTTAAAACTCCGCAGCCACGCGGATACAGCACCAGATGACGTAACCTCCCAAACCAGCAGGGCGTGCTCTCCAGCGGCTGCGGGTCAGCCATCAATGTTACCATGGGAACGGCACACAGGCACGCGAGGGACTCTTTCAAAGCATCTTCGTGTTCCCCTTTAAATGAGTGAGGTAATCTCAAGTATTATGTTTGAATATTTTGCTATGTACAAAACGCACTTTTACCCGTGATCATTTCATAGTGCTACAAGGAAGGGAACAGAAACCCGGACATTCGCAGAAGTAAACAGAAATATTCTTATGAGTTTCTGAAATTTTCTTAGGACGCCAAACACTTTTCAGTGACGGGACCAGATACATCCAAAGAGTGGGAGTGAAGGCTGAAAAACAACAGAGGCAGAAGAGTTCTGCCAGGAAAATGCATTTGTGAACGAGATAGGGGCGCTTGCCAGAGGTGTTTACGTGGGATCCGAACGCTGTGAACTACAATGAGGGAGACACAAAGGGCGTAAAGATCATGCAATAAGTAGAGAATCCATGCATTTTAAAAGAATAAAGAAGGTAAGGCCCAAACAAAGGCACAGCCCTGCCAAGTGTAGCACATCGCGCGTTAGAATAACGCATTTCCGGTCATTTCCCCGCATTAGTGCAAGAAGTGCGGTAAAACCTTCTTGTTCCAGTTTCCACTTTGCTAGGTAAGCTCCGAGTAGCGTTTATCAAAGGCCACAAGGTGGCCCTGTTGTACAAAGGGAGGTATAGGATTCTCTATATGTTACGATTTTTATATGGTTCCCTCGTCCTCATCGCTTGATTTTGCTTAAAATAAAGTGTCACTTGTAGTCATTGAAATGTCACTCATTCTTACACTGAAATTATGAAAATGTCACACATAGCAATATGAAACCTTGGCAGCTATGAAGATATCATATGAGTACCATCACAAATTTGAAGAAAATCAGGTTCATAATAAATGTCAATGGAGCATCCATTAACATAGGATCTTACGGATCTCCTATACAGGGGCGAAGCTTCGGGGTGGTCTTTGGGGTGTTGCACCCCCCTAATAAATGCATTTTTTGGACAAATAGTTGGGTGCAGGGGCTTTTAATCGGGTATGGTGAGATCCCAGTTAGATTTCAGCAGCACTTTGTATACACACACACAGACAAAAACGTACACACACTTTCTCCCCCGCTCTGTTTTGAAAATCCTAAGAAATGTTTTTTTTTTTTTTTTTTACAAAATATTAAGTTTTCCCTCACTTAGTACACCTACCAATCCACACTCCTCTCTCTTTCCACACCCCCTATGCCCGCCTAATGCAACCTGCTAGTCGCATATTGTATTTTAAAAATATATGCCAGCGTGATTGCTGAAAATCTGAAGCTCACACCCCCCAAATTTACTGACAAAGCTACGCTCCTGCTCCTATAAGCGAACAAGTAGAGAGTCTGAAAAATCACCAAAGCCCTAATCACAAAAATGCTATCATATATGTGAGGAGTATTACCTCCTCCAAGATGAGCAAGAGCCTTTGTTTTGCCCCCGAGGTGCCAATTCACCAAAAAAATATAGTGCGGGAGGTCTGGGATGAAAGCGCAAGTGATGCTATTTCAAGACTAGTACGGTAAAGCAGTAGGTGCTCACCATTGCTTTACTAATCTTTGGGTCTGATTACGACCTTGGCGGATAGAATACACCGTCACAAAAGTGACGGATATCCTGGCCACCGTATTACAAGGTCCATTATATCATATGGAACTTGTAAAATGGCAGGCTGGATATCCGTCTCGTTTGTGGCGAAGTATCCCATCCGCCAAGGTCGTAATCAGGCCCTTTATCTCCTATGAATCACGCAGAGGCGGCGGATGGGGCCACTGATGTTAACAAGCCCCCTGTGGATCATGGACAGTGTGACCCATAGCTTGCATGAATGTATGTGTTAGTGTGTATACTGCGCAAACCTCGCTGGTGAGCAAAAGAGCGCTCTACATTAACCAGTGTGATGGGAGACATCAAGAGCGGATTTCAACGTATTCATTTTATTGCATGTTACATATTTAAAATTGCACGACATTTCCCCAATTTAAAATATTAGACGAGGGAGGTTAAGCTATTTTTCCACAATCACAAACATTTTCAGTCAAGTGCTGAAGCCGGAATTAAAACTGAGATACACAGGTTCTCAAGTCTGAAGTTACAGCCACTGGAACATATCTCCTCCTAGTGCAAGGAAATGCAAAGGGATTCTCTTCTACAACTAAATTAAATGAGGGATATCATTTATAGTGGTGGAGATCATGTCTAGTATGAGCACTAGGGCATTTTTTTTATCATTTGATGAGGTCCGAGAGAATTGAGTGGCGGTAGGCATAGTTAGATAGATGCATGCCTCTATTAAGGAGAGATATACACCGATCGGCACTGCCTCATACCCTGGCCCATTCACAACGCAACAGGCAATTTTTTGTGAAAACGTACCCATTTTCTACCAAAGCGCACTAACACATATCTGGGGGAAAAAAGCTTTGTGAATTGGAATAATTTGATTCCATAGCGTTTTTTTTTTGTGTGTGACTGACTTGTAAGGGCACGTGGTTGGTCAGATAGAGTTGGTGAGTTAGTCCAGTGAGACATGTTGCCTCCTAAGCTCTTTTTTGATGACTAAAGTTAACCTGTTGGGTCATTCTCAAGCCCTGAGAGGAGGCTCCATTGGCTGAGATAGACAGGTGGAGTTACTGTGGTGGGGTTGATGAACGAAAAACAAATATCTTCATTTGGTGGAAGGTGCATCTTGGCAGCCACTGATAGATGAGAGTTTATTAGATGTTCTGGATATATTCTCAGTTTCTCCTTCTTGTGTGTGAGTGGCCTCTTTTCTCTCCAGCAGACAAAGACAAGACATCTTGGCTTCACGAAAAAAAAAAAGCAGGGACAGAAGGAGGAGAGATTTTCTGAGTATCCAAAATCTCTAAGCAGAAGTACGAGCACACTGAAATTAAAAAAATGTGGAAAAATAATGGTTGAACAATTAACCAATGAAATCCTTGTGTACTTAATCCCAAGGAGGTGCAAGTTAATGGTTAGCCTCTCTCATCACATTAGCGTTAATAGAATCCCAAACAGAACTCTTGTTGTTTACCAGAAGTATGCACCACTTCCGTCCCTCCAGCGTCTCCCCCTCCGCTGTGCCAACTCCATGAATCCGCCCCAAAAGGCAATATGTAAGGAGGATGGGGGGAGTGGACACAGACCATGGCAAATTACATGCTGCATACAGAGATATTGCCACAATCAATGCTTGCTGCTGCTGGACCACTTGCTTATACTTCGTAACAATGCAGTCACACTGGGTGTTTCTGCTATGGCTATCTCCCTCTCTCAATCCAATACTGAAGTTATTAAATTACATCAGATCTTTCAAGAGATGTAAATAGGGCTTTAAATGCAACACACTGGTCACTTCTACTATGTAAACATTTAATTTAAAAAATAGGTCCTCAGATACATCCAAGCGACCCTGAAGTGTTAGACCCCACGTTTTACCACTGTGTTCTTAAAGCGAGGAGACATCTTTTCTTCTTACAGCAGAACATGAGGACGGAAGCAAGTACAGAGGCAGCATGCCTCCGTAGAAGTTGAAGTCAAGGAGCACAAAAAGCAAGTTGAAGAAAGTAGAAGGAAATCCTACAGAGCAGTGGTTCCCAACCTTTTGACTTCTGTGGACCCCCACTTTATCAATGCTGGACCCGGGGACCCCCACTGAAACATTGTTGAAATCCGGGGATTCCCTCCCACCCCCCCAGGGGGTCATTACTGAAAGCTGGGGACCTAATCTTTTAATATTATTTAATTTTCTAAGCAGTCACAGACCCCTTGAGGAGGCTTCACGGACCCCCAGGGGTCCCCGGATCACAGGTTGGTAACCACAGAGAATTCCAGTTGCACAAGCCATTAGACTCACAAAAGTATGAAAAACCTTTCAAACACTAAGAATGTTACATAGAGAAATTGGTCTAAAAATATTTGTTGGTGTAAATTTTAAAAGTTGGTTTATACCAAACATTAGATAAGAGACAAGCATATTTCTTCAGATTAAGATAAGAGGCTCGTTAAAAATGAGATCCCTCTCTGAAGTATAAATATCATGTTGAAATGGACACTTTTGTTATTATTAGCTTTCCTAAATGCTAACATGTTAAACAGATATGGGATTTTTTTTTACTTTGTTAATAGTGCATTCCATGTAGAAACTGAAACAAAATATTTTTTCACCTAAACAATACTAAAGCTCCTTTTCACACACAAGTAAATACTCTGCACTACGGTTAACTAACTTGTCAAATAAAACAACTTAAGTCACTACAACAACGTCTGATGGGACTTTGAACAGCTACCTTTCAATTCAGCACATGAGTACTGAGGACAAAAATCGAAGGTTGTGAACTTCAATAGAGCCAAAGATCTTGAAAAGACCACCAGAAAATTGCCTTCCCAATTCGAATCATCTCTAGACAAACTCTCAAATGCCAGAAGCGAAATTAGTGTAATACAATAAATTATTTGGTGGGAACAATAAGACAGTTAGACAAATTTGCTCCTACCTGTATCTTCTAAGAAGTACTGCACAGACATTAACACCTTCCCTTGAGGTTGTAAATCGAGCTGCAAAATGAAATCACAATCTATTATTAATCAAATTGTTAATCGGTTCGCCTAGAAGCAAATTCAGGAATGTTTTCAAGGAAATGTTAAAGTCAGCATGAAAACATGTTCTGAAACATTGTTTTAACAGAAACAATACAATATTAAACAAATCAACTAATGGAGGTTTTCAATTACATATATAATCAAAGTTGCTGTAAATGTGTCATTATATAGATTCCTGACCCCTCCCCATTATTGACAACTTGGAGTTACCAAGATGGAACAATGGTTTGATTTAATGGATGGGATCAACATAACAAATATTGTGGTTGTAGACCAAACTGTAAATCAAGTAAGTTTCAGAAAAGTCTAAGAAAAGTTGTTAAGCACACTTATGAAGGCACATAAATGCACAAAGGCTATTTATGCCATGCTTTTGTGCAAAATGCCTCTTAGCGTGCCTCCTAATGCTGGATCCAATTTTTTTTTTAGTTCAAAAGCTTGCATTGGGGCACTGCCATATGCACTGCAAACTTAGCATTTAAGAAATGAAATAATAAAAGCATGCAACACACTGAGATACAATATCACCCTTGGTGTAACATCAACTGGACTGCACAGAGGGCCAGACGTACCACCATTTTGTTTTGCGGCTCGCAAGTTGTGATTTTTTCCGAATTGCAAATTCTGAGCTGCACAACAAAATGTATATTAGCGTCAACCACACTGTTTATGATTTGCTAATGGGTCGCAAGGGACCTGCCTCATCAATATTCATGAGGCAGATCGCAAATTATGACCCATTTGTGAATGGCAGCAATCACAGGTACGGTGGCCTGCTGAGGACAAAGCATTTTTTTTTTTTTTTTTTTAATGCAGCCAGTATTATTATTATTATTTTTTCTAAGAATAGGCAGTGGTCATCAATCAAGTGAGGGTTAGCGACCTCACTTCTGCTCCAGAACTCAACTCATTGGTGCCAGTGTAAATGATTACCAGGACAGGTACCTTGTGATCTGCGATCCAGGTATTTTGATTATCCTTGTGGCTAATACAATTTAAGTTCCTCCTTCACCTTGGTATGAAGACCTAGAATTGTGCAAAGTCCTTCGCCATGTTTTGTGCATTACCAGACCAATGGCTTCCTTCCCCACGCCAAACAATTTCCAAACGCTAAATGGGTCTACACTATTCCAATCTTTATTTAACCAACCTTTAAGATCTTCTTACGTGGCTAAGGCTGCTGTATGCCACCTCAGTAGAGAGAGTCACAAACATCAGCTGCTGTCTGGAAAGTTTTGGGGTACTCCAACAAGTGGGGGGGGGGCCGAGAAAAAGGTGGTGTCCCAAAACGCTTTTCTTCATGCATTTTTCAATAGGGTTTTCGAACAGCAACATTGCCATAACCACTGGATGGAATTACACCAAATTTGGCAGAAAGTTAGCTATTGGTCCACAAAGCAACCTTTTCATTATTTGGTGTAAATCAGTTCAGTAGCTTTTGAGAAATCAAAGAAAATCAAAATTTCATTATATAGGGACACGAAGGCTACGGGAACCCTACCAATCTAGTGCGGAGATCTGATTGGCTGGCAACACTACAACAAGGAAGGCAGCCATGCTGGGATAGAGTCCCAGAGAAAAAAGTAAAAAAAATAATTAAAAATAAGAAAAGGGTCCAGGGTAGAGTCACCCTGACCCCTTAGCTCTGGTGCTGCAGTCCAGAGGGACTACCCCCTGACAAAAAACATTTTTTTTTCTTTTTATATGTGGCACAGATCTACCGAAAATGAAAAAATGAAAAAAAAAAGTGTGGGCTCCTGCGCTTGTTTTGTAACCAGCCTCCGGGTGGGCCAGGTCCTGGAGCAATAACATTTTTAATGCGGGTCCACTGCCCCCCTTCCTGCAGCCCCGGGGACTGCCACTCCCCTTGGCTTTTGACAAAATGGATGCAGTGGGGCACATGTGCTCCCCCTCCAGTCCTGGGGACCACCACCTCCCTGGGGCAGAAGTAGAAATCAAATGCGGGGGGGCTACTCCGCCCCTAGCCCCTGAAGCCCCGACCAGCTCCCTGGGGCTTTAAACAAATATAAGGTAGGGGGGCTGCTTGGCCCCCCTGCAGCCCAAGGGACCGCCAACTCCCAGGGCTTTAAACTGATATGATGTGGGGGGGCTATGTGGCCCCCCCTGCAGTCCCGGGAACCACCACCTCCCAGGGGCAGAAGTAGAAATCAAATGCAGGGGGGCTGCTCAGTCGACGACCACCTCCCTGGGGCTTCAAACTAGTATGATGCAGGGTGGGCCACACCCCCCTGCTGTCCCAGGGACTGCCACCTCCCTGGGGTTTTAAACAAATATAAGGCAGGGGGGCCTCTCATCCCCTCCGCAGCCCCGGGGCAATTCTCATTGCAGGGGGGCTGCTGGTCCCCATCCTACAGCCAATTATGGCTCTGGGGACCACCACCCCCAAGGTCCTGCTCCTTCTATGTCCTGGGGTGCCCACCCCATAGCCGTTTGCGTCTACTTGTTGGGAACTGGCAGCTCCCACCAAGCAAAGGCAAACAAACTCAGCTTTCTGCAAGTGAGAGCTGTCAAACAGCTCTCACTTGCAGAAAGCTGAGTTTCCATCTGTTTCCTTGGAGGCAAATATGCGTGCAGGGAAACAGATGAAAACATTGCTCCCAGAAGCAGGGAACTGCTTTTTGAAGAAGCTCCCTGATTTTAGGAGCAATGCCAGCTCATGCAAGAAGTGGGGGGCCGGCTAGGACTGTGGGGTTTTCAGGCTCTCACCACGTTCCTGTCTCTCCATCTCTTTTCCATCCTAAGGTATACCTGCAACTCCCTCTCTGTGAGAGCAATGTTTCCGTTTTCTCCCTTCCCGCATCGCCAAAGTGCAATGAGCCACTTGACCAAGGTAGAAAGTTTAGAACAATAATGTGTTAACTTATTTAAGTGCATTCCGTTGAACTACATAGGAATAGCATATCCTCTGCTTTTATAACAAATTACATTGTGTGTGTGTTAAACTTTTACGTCTACGATTTCCTTTACTATTAAGTGTGTGTATATAAAACCATAAAAAGCAGTCATAGATTTTAGTTCATTAGCATGTTCACAATTGCAACCAACATTTTGTATCTAGTAAAATTGCTGTACCACTCACCCCACTCGTTACCCGTTCTAGAGAAAATTGCATGATTGTAATCTACTGTGTAATCAGAAAACTCACGTTTGCAAGTTAGCTAAGTTTCCTCAAAGCAGATTAAATCGAAGCCAAAAAAAATGCAGGTTTGGCTGTTCAATCACTGAGCAAACAATGTTGTTCTACCAAGGAAGGTGGAAGCTCAAATGCTGTAACTGTAGTGGAAATATATGTTTGTTATATATAGACATACACAAAAATGCATGGTAAAGGTCCAAGATGGAATGCCACAAGATGTAAAGGTCAATGCATTATATTACCTGCATGATAAAGGCATGTGTTGTAATGGCATGTGAGGTAACATAATACATCTGTTTAGTACGGGCATATCAATTATTGACAAAATCTTAGTGCTAAAAAAACAACACAATAAAAGTAGACCATACATAAGAAAGGAAAGCATCTGTTTTTAGTGTATAGTGCTGTAGATTCACATGCTATGCATATTCCGGGCCATCTAGTGTTTAGCTCAGACATTTGCAAGTTGTTTTCCTTCAAAGAAAGACTTTCCACTCATGGGAAGCACTGTGACTTCACCATTAGTTGGCTATGCACATGAGCACTGACTCCATGTTAGACTGTTTTTTGAAAAGTGGGTGAGAGTAAATATGGGGTGGCAAGCGAAAGTACGAAGCACTATGTGTTTTGTAGAAGTAAATGAAGTGATACAAAAAGGGGCTCTGCAAGTAGAGCCACATGCTTCTAGGAATGGGGGCGCCATGTGAATCTACAGAACCACACTCTACAAGGAGATGCTTGCAGGGTAACATTTTCAGTTCAGAGCATGTATTTAGTGAAAGTGTGTGGCGTTGACTGCATGGCTACCTTAAATATGTCAGGTAGCAGGATGTTACCAAGGAAGGCCAGCATTGCTGCTTTATTATGTGAAGAGTGCATTCTGGGGGTTACAGGGAGGACTCCTTTGGCTTTATGGTAGCTGGTTTGACTTACTGAACTATCTATCTGGCAATACTAGCCTTGAAAATAGGTTAGTTTTTGCAAAGTTTTGCAAAGGCTACAAATAGCTGGTTGGACCTGTGGAAGGACTTAGTGCAATGATGTAGCAGACATGAGCATGTTTAATATCTAGAGTGTGAAGTGGTCTCACCTTTATGTATGGTTGAGGAATACAAGCTCTATCGGCTGGTTGAGTTGGAAAGGAGAAACCACTTTGGGAGGATCTTTGGGTTGGTTCTGAGAATACCCTTGTCTCTGTGGACCTGAATTAAGGATTCCTGTGGTGCAAGTACCAACGATTCTCTGACATGTCTAGGAGATGTTATGACTATGAGGAAAAGTACTTTCCAGGAGAGAAATAGCAAGCAGCAGGAATGCAAGGGCTTAAAAGAGGGACCCATGCATATGGTAAGAACCATGGTAAGGTTCAATTCGGGGGATACTCAGACTGATGATCCTTTTCAGGCCCTCCATAAAGGCTTTGTTAATTAGCATGTGAAAGAGAGAGGAGTGTTCTCTGTTTTGCATGTATTTGGCCATGGCAGCTAGACGCAACCATATAGAAGCGAAGGCCTGATATTTGCAGATAGAGAGAATAATAAATAATGTGCTGGATGCTAGGTTTAAGAGTGTCCACATGTTTGGAGATGAAATAGTGGACATATATCTTCTATTTTCAGCATTGCAAGCCTGCATGGTAGGTCTAGGAAACTCACGCAGGAGGTCCATGAATTCCTGCAGGTGGCATAGGTAGCCAACCTCTAAGACCTTAGGTGCAGGATTGCTAGATTGAGCTGCCTGGGGACTGGGTGCCTGAGCTGGTCTTGGTTACGTGCAAGAATGTTCAGCCTGTTGGGAAGCTTCTCATGTGGCCTGATGGCCATCTCGAGGAGTGTCAAGTAGCACGCTGTCTGGCCTACATAGGTACTACCAGGATAAGTGTTAGAGATGTTTGCTGCATCTTTTGAACCACAAACTGCCTCCACTTTTCCACCTCTCCCACTGCTTCAAAGTTCCCTGACCAGCTGATCCAAGGTGCATTTAACTGTAGGTATGGGCACAATGAGGTGAAGTTTGGCCATTTTTAGTTTTCAGGAGTGGTGAACAGGTCTATCTGTTGGGTGCCCCAGAGCTGGAAGTACTGGAGTAGGACTTGCGTGTTGAGTTCCCATTTGTGGACTTGTTGATGCATCCTGCTGAGCAGGTCGGTCAAGTCACTGTCCACTCTAGGAAGATACTCTACGAAAAGGTGTATTGTAGTGGAGACCCCACTGCAAGGTCTCCTGCATTAGTGCTGAGAGCAGAGGAGAGTGCGTGAAGCGATGCTTCTCAAGGTAATACATAGTGGTCATGTTGTCTGTCTTGATAAGGACCACTTTGCCCCAAATTACTTGAAGGAAGATCTTGAGAGTAAGACACATGGTTAGTAGCTCGAGGTAGCTGATGTGCCTCAACTAGCGATGAGGGAACCAGACGCCATCTATTGTCATTTGATTGAGATGTTTCTCCCAGCCAGAGAGAGGCGCCCAGGTAACAATACTTGTGGCTTGGTGTCAGAGAAAGGCCTGCCATACAGCAGGTTGTTAATGTTACACAGCTGCAAAGAGTGATTACTACTGGTTTTTACCAACACTAGATCTTCCCAGCGACCCTCCACTTTTGACCACTGGACCAAAAGACATTCCTGCAATAGGCCTTACAGAACAGGTGTTACATAAACATGAACGTTTCTATTACCTACCACTTTTAATAAATGTCTGTCTGTGCAGTGATATATTATGATGTACTGAGGTGAAACTCTTCTAAATATTAAAGAGATACAATGTCTTCAAAATATTTAAAAAAGTGCATCATATTTTTACAGTTTAATATACATGCCCAACAATTCCATGGATCGCCTCAGGCAAGGACTCTTAGAGCCAAGCCAGACACATGGTTCTGCTCTGGCTCGGCTAGCCCTTTGTGGTGTCACCTATTTGTGACATGAGCTAGGTACATCGGGCCATCAGTCTCTTGATAAAATGATTTGTAAAAGGGACTAGAAACGTGACGCACTGCCCAGATACACTGTTTTAAAAACTCTACCACAAGGGAGTCCTGTAGCAGAGACTAAGAAGAGTGCATGCAGTGAAAATACATTTAAAATAAGTGATCCTGGAGAGGGCACTAGAGGCCATTCTGCTGTTGTGACTGCAGTCATGAGTTTCCAGGCCCCTATGGGACAGGCAGGGGTGTAGTTTTAGCGGGGCGTTTTGGGTGTAACACGACTCTTTTTTTTTTGGTTTAGTAGATGGGTCTGGGGGCCTTTTGTCAAGTCTGCTATATTTGTGTCTTTCTTGTTGACCTCATTTCACTAAGAGGCGTTAACTTGTTAATTTTCTAGATTGGGATCTTAAATATATTTGGTGACCAGCTTACTAAAAAAGTAGTAAATGTGCATACACAGAAGTACTCCTTAATGGCTGCAAATGTATTACTATTTTGAGCTCACAAACACTGGCAGTAGTAGGTGCCAATTTCCACCTTCCGGGCATACTACTGGCAATAAAACACCCAAAAGGTGATGGGAAGAATGCTTGCAAATAGTCTAGCCAGTAGCCATCGCCTGGGGAAGCACCAACCCATCATTTTTCCTCCATTATGCCTCTCTAGACAGAGGCCCAACTAATGCAAATCAGTACTGATTCTCAAGGAAACAGTCTATTCCCAATCCAGGTAATCTCACTCCTCTATCCTGCTGCTCACAACTTCTTTTGCTGGGAAATTTGAGATTCACAGCCCGACAAATCTCAGTCCACTCTTCAGTTACTCACATGCTGTCTGGCATCAAATAGGATTCCGGAATCCTGGCCAGGGTCGATCATCCAACCAATCTTAAAGGGTGAATTAAAATAGGAGCCCAGCCATTACCGTTTTATGGCGCATAGACAACAACCTCAAACTATATGCAAGCCTTTTGCTTGACAATTTAAAAGCCTGGGCAAATGAGGGGCAGATCATTCCCGGGAACTAGTGTGGCTGTGAAGATAATTGCAGCATCTCTAGAAACTTAATGGCGATGGCCCTGATGTGCAACAAGGCAATTAGGATTGGCTCTGTGCTTTTTCTATTTCAAAGCCACTTTTGATTGGATCCCTAGAGATTCCTTGTGGCGCAAACTGTGGGGCTTTGGGCCTTCCATCAAATATACTGAGAGCTATCGAGCAGCTGTACTCAAACACATGGGTGCCGGTAAAGCTGGGGAACAGCGCATGTATCTCACAGAAGATCCCCACAAACATTGGGTTGAAGCAGGGATGCGTGCTGGTGCCTATTCAATCTATATAGTGCTAATCTGTCGGAGGTCCTAGATGCCGTCAACTGCCATCCCCCAAAATTGAGAGCATGACACACCTGCTTTATGTGGCTGACCTTGTGCTGTGAAGCCACACCAAAATTGGCCTACAGCGACCACTTTCAAACCTGCACCAGTGCTTAATTTGTGCTTGTTGTTTCCGGTGCAGAGCACCGGCACTTATTGTTTAGGGCCGGTGCTTATTCTTCTGTCCCAAGCATTTGCTGTGGGCAAAAGACACATATGGGAAAGACGGAGGAAGAGAAAAACGAAAAAGCGTCACAATGGGAGAAAGCAGAAAGCTGCCAGAGTGAACTGAAGGGGCAGGAAGTGGCTTTAAATGGAATTAAGAGGCCCGAGGTGGCTTCAGGATTACGCTGCCTCAGTATTCCGTGTTTGCACATTTATTTGCGGCAGCCGCGTGTTTAAGAGGAGAGATTTGAGCACCGGCACCTTGTTATTTACAAATTAAGCACTGACCTGAAATTAAGCACTGACCTGCACTATTATATCAGTAAGAATTTCGTTGAAATAAATAACACCAAACCCAAGATTGTCATCTACAGACAGCAGATCACAGAATGGGGAAAGTGGCACTTAAATGGAGATTGGCTCTCACAAAGCGCTGAGTATAAATACTTGGGCATCCATCTTGATAGCAAAGGCACTTTCAATATCCACAATAACACCTCGAAAACCAAAGGCAAGAGCCTTCTGTTTGGCTTGATGACTATCTCAGAAATTGTGGAGTCCGGGTTTAGAGCCTTTACTTCAAGTGATGAAGGCCAAGATAATACCAATGCTAACATATGGGGGCAAAATCACCCTGAGCAAGGAGGCTAATCTGCTAGACAAAATCATTATTAGAATCCACAAAGCAGTATTCCACTTGCCAAAAAGTGTTACCTGCTGAAAAAAGGCTTGAATTCACTCTTACCAAGCAGACCTGGACCAGGAACTGTTCCTACTTACTTAAATTTCTGCCTTAGACTCATATTGGCCCCACAAGGGAGCCTGAACGGCCTAGTCTGGCAAGAACTAAATGGCTCGGGCCTCTTTCTGCCCATAATCGCTATCTCCAAGATAAGGTAAGCGAGCTTTTGCTCACAAAAGCATGGGAAAAAAAAACTTTTGCAGTTTGCATAAAAATAAAAACTGTCAACAATTACTGCAAAAAACCTGTCTTGACTAGATGACAAGGCTGTTTTGAGTGGATGCTTTCATGCCTGGCAGTAGATAACTTACAAAACACGAAAACAGGAGCCATATATTGCTTGTACTCACCCAAGCCTGCTAAAGACTACGTTTGTAGCACTCAGACTGTTTGCAGGAAATGTGACTCACAGAAACTGGCAGTACCTTCGGTACAGTGAGGCTTGGTTGACCATGTGAATTTGATTACTTTTTAGTGAGTACTAAAAATGCAGAGAATATCATCTATTTGGGGCAGAGCAAAATAATGATACCTTGCTCTAATCCTGCGTAAATTCCATTTTAAGGGGATTTCTTGCTGTCAGTTGGTGGCATGTCAGACACAGACTTGATCCCTCTCCAGACAAAATCAGACAGGTGGCCATTCCAGTCTCACGTGCATATTGACAAAGGTGCATTTGGCCATGTCTTTGAGGCATGGAAATCACATCTTCACAGAAGAACGTCTTTGTAGCTAGCACTTGTCTGTAACTCTTGACCTATGTCAGTGTTCTGATCATGTAGCCGATTGGGCACCATGACATGCAGGCTTCCGAGGAGGATACATTTCATAATGGCAGACAGTTCATCGTGTATTCATTCACACGGTTCAATAATTTTCTAAGCCTGTCCGGTTGCGTTATGCTATATTATCAGCCCAAAATAACAAACATAAAGCAGCATCCAATTATTCCATGTTAATCTTTTCCTCTTTCTGGCCCGCTTGTTGCTTCTCCTGATGGGCCCTCTCTATTCACTAAGGTTGATGTACCATATTGTGCTGTGTTCCATCTTCAGGTGTTATGTACCTTACTCTGGTCGGCTTCTATCATGGAGCAAACAAGGTAAATGCGAACATGGGCAGGTCGATATCCTAGTATACTCACTTGACATGCTGTACAGTACTCATAAATGTACCACAATGGACAGGGCTCGTCCCACAAGGTCATGCTGCATAGTACTCATAAATGCACCACAATGGACAGGGCTCGTCCCACAAGGTCATGCTGTACAGTACTCATAAATGTACCACAATGGACAGGGCTCGTCCCACAAGGTCATGCTGTACAGTACTCATAAATGTACCACAATGGACAGGGCTCGTCCCACAAGGTCATGCTGTACAGTACTCATAAATGTACCACAATGGACAGGGCTCGTCCCACAAGGTTTAATAATAAAACCTATCTGTTTCTCTGGAAGGACCTTAACATGATGCAAGTTATTTCCATTGTTGTATATTTTTTATTTCCTTCCAAATGAGATAAGACAGAGGGGAATCCTAACAATGCATATGCACTATCTATCGTTAGAATGTATCAGCTGTGTTAAGGTCCATTCTTACTCTAACAGATCCTTGAAAGACCATCTTAATATACCACTTAGTGAATGGCAGTTTGTTCTCTTCTCAAACCCCTCTGATCAGTAGAGTGACGACTGTCCATCATAGATGTATCGCTGCGCGTCTGTGTGTGCATGTCTCTGATGTCTGAAAAGAACAACACCTTGTACTGGTTGCACATTTTCCGTTAAAACAACACTACCACTCCAGCCTGACACTATCTTTAAAAGAAGGCCACCACTTGACCGGTAGATGTTTGTTTGTATGCCCCCTTAAATGGAAAACCAGTCTCCAAAGAACTGTGAGCGGGAGAGAAAAATGAAATCCAATTTTCTGAAGAAACAAAGTCGACCAATGCATAAAACTGAATCAAAATGTAAGTTTTGGTCTATAACCTTCTCTGAGAACTAGAGATGAGAAACCTACTTCTGGTAATATGTAAGAGTCAGGTAGAGAACACCAGCACACACAAGGAATTATAAAATTGCATCCATTTCTGCTATGGGAAAGCACGTAACTATTGATCTGCCCCATAAGACAAAGCAGGCCATCTTTCACCGGCCTAGCCTTCTTCGTGGCTGGCGTCTGCGTGCCTTGGGTTGCTGCCAAGGATTAATAAATAGTCCAAGCACAGCTTTCCAAGTCATGAATTTGCTCTAAGCGGAAAAGTGGCTACATAGCAAAACTTGCATAGTTATTCAGCTCAGCACAATGTTATGCTTTTTAATGAAGTGCTTAAAGGAAAATGCAAGTACATAGAAAATAAGCAGCCACCACTTTGTGATATGAATTCCTATTGTAAGTCAAATTGTTGTTACTATAAATGCCAAATAACGATTTTGTGCATGTGTATATGAGGGGATATCTGTGTTGTTTTTATTTGAATTCACTGTGCTCTAGCCTATTATACTTGTTTGGCTATAAATACCACGGGAGAGTAAAGCAGGTACCCCTCTTTTGAATAATCTAGGAGGAATGCTTCACTCCTCGGAATATCATGATCAAATATAGTATTTAATTCTCTAACCTTATGTTCACAGGCATGGGAATCCCTCTGGGGGGAAGGGACAGGTGGACAGGGGAAAATCAGTGTTTGTCCAACTACCCCACCCCCCCATTCCCTCCCCGGATTTACATACAACCTGGTGTTCAGGCTCACAGTGCAGCGAAACGCTACGCCTGCCATAGTGTTACGCTGCCTGCACTAATACAGCTGCAGTCCCTGACCAAAACATTCCGGAACAAGCTGCTACTCCTACCCCTCCCTCACACCCCAAAAAAAAAAATTCTACAGAGACCCATGTTCACAGGCACTTGTAAAAACATGAATCCATTTTGCATGTTTGGAACGCATACTACAAATGCTGACCTCTTTCAATAATTTTTCTTCCTTATAGGCGGGCTTGCCTGATACATTACAGTCCCATAACTGTTTATTCTGAATGTCTGCATACATTATCTCTTCTTCCATACTCATCTACCCTCTCCTTTTGGTATCACTGGGTAACATCTTATCTGCAGCATGCAATTGTTTTCTACATATTGTCTTTAAAAGTTACCAATAATTGGCTGCGCTTATCTGCCCTTCTTGATCACTCTTATGTTCCAAGCCAATCGCTGGTGTCTCCTTAGGCCTACCATGTACACCTCATCCAAGGAAACAACTTCCTTTTCATCTACTGCTTCGTTATCTTTGTTCACATTCCTACTGAGAGAACACTTGCTGACTACCTGCTGTATGACTTAACCAAACAGGTGCTACAGTTTTATCTACACTTTGTAAGCATACCTCGTTTAAGCGCTTTGGGGAAAATTACGATTATAAAAAAAATGGAAAAATAAGTAATGTCACTTAAAAAGTATCTTGTACGTATCATTATACTTGCCACTAATTTTGTTTTGTTTTGGGTGGTTATGTTTGTGCTTCAGTACTAAAGGTGAAGGGTTTTACTAAGTCAATATATCTAAAAAAGGAACAGGTCTCATTCCCCCTCCACTCCTAGGATCATCAGGGAAGTTGCTGAACTTCTGACTTTTGACCAAAGTGACAGAGGCACAGAAGCATGATAGAAATGAGCATCAGGGAAAGAGACAGATATCTCCATTTCTATTTATTGGTGTTTCTAAAGCGTACAGCTACCTAAATAGGGCTTCCCGGAACCAGAGGGCACAGTGATGAACTAGATTCCAATCTACTAACTCAGTCTCTTTCGAACAACCAAGCCTTGAAAGACTTCCTAAAAGTGGGCTCATCAGAGGAAGTGCAAAGCTTTATGGGAAGGGAATTCCAAAGTTTGGCTGACAGGTAAATAAAAGACCATTGAATCTCATTTTATGAATTTTCAGAATCCTGCATGCAGTGCATTAGAGAATCTTAAACATCTTAATGGCATACAGGGCTGAACAAGATGGAGTAATAAGATCAGCCCTGTGTTGTGGAAGACATGATATGTGATACACCGCACTTTTAATAGAACACTTCTTTTGATAGGGAGCCGATGAAGTTTGGCAAATAATTTAAAGGTATAGTGATGCTTAGATGCCCTCATAACCAGGCATGCTGCCATGTTTTGGACAACCTGTAATTTTCTTAGTGTGGATTGAGAAGTATCTAAGTAAAGGGCATTACTGTAGTCCAATGCAAGGTCACTAAGGCTCGAACAACAGTTCTTTGGGAGGTAATCAGTAGAATTCCCAATACCTTCTTGATGGTTCGCAAGATGTTAAAATAGCCTGATGCTAGTTTTCTGACGGACTTCACAAGACAATTTGTCATCCATTCAGGTCCCTACGTTCCTGACCAAAGATTTAGACTTTGGCTGAGGTTCAAAACTACCACGCCAGCAGTTCAATGTCCAACAAATAGGGTTGTTACCTAGCATCATGACCTCTGTTTTCCCACCATTCAGGTTAAGACAGCAGTTGGCCTTCCAAATGGCCACTGTCAGGAGGCATGGTTTAAGGCACGCCATTTTAGAATGATGTTACAGTGCTAGTGAGATGATCAATTGGGCGTCATCAGCATATGACACCAATGAAAGACCACAGGACTGAAATGTCTGCAAGAGGGTGAACATAAATATTATTCAATGTGGAGCAAAGTGATCAGCTTTGGGGAACTCCATATGCAAAGGATAAAAGATCTGAATAAAAATGTTATCCCTTACTCAAAATCTTCAGTCACCGAGTAAGGACAAGAGTCACTTGAAAGCCTGATGTTCCATCCCAAGATTAGATAATCTCTCCAACAGGATAGTATGGTCAATCGTGTTGAAGGCTGCATGGATTGTGCAATTAAGGTCCTCCATTACCCCTAAAAGTGCTGTTTGAGTATTATGGCCAGACTGGAAGTCTGGCTGGGAGGAGTGGAGCCAATGGTTATTTTCTAAAAACTCATAATTGAGTGTTTACATGCTTCTCCAGCACCTTTCTTGGGAAGGGAGGGAGATCAGCCATGCAGTTATCCAAATGTGAGGTGTCCAAGGGTAGCTTCTTAACTACCATATGTTTCCAGGGCTTAGGTACAACTGTACTCAATGAAAACAGGTTCAAGTGCTCCTTTACGAAAGGGAGAATAGTTTTTGTCATGAGGTTGAGAATATAAGGTGGCGGCTGGTCTAATGGAGAACTCAATTTTACTTTCCTAAGAGGCTCACTAAGTTCTCATTGTCAAAAGGTAGAAAAGCTGACAGAGAGAGCGTAAAGCCTTTGGAATGAATAACTGCTTCATGTAGTGGGACAGCCCTTTCTGGATTAGGGAAGGGAGAATAAACGTCATGTATTTTCCTAAAAAAGAAAGTGGCTAAGTCATTATATCGAGATTCTGATAAAGCTGCCACTGGGTTCTTTGCTGCAGGATCAGTGAAAACTTCACTAATAAAAATACTTCTTTGGCTCAGTTGGCAGGATTGTCTATTTTCTTGACAAAGAAGTCTGCCTAAGCATTCCTAATGGTACAGTGATAGATGTTGATCACCTTCCTGTACTCCTATTTAATACCTGTATCCCGGTTCTGTCTCCAATATTGCTCTAAAGTTTTAAATTTCTTTTCGGAGTCTCAGAAATGGGATTTGAAACAAGAGGCAAAACTCGTTGCCTTTGGGCCATGCTTTCATGCCAATGGACACTGTTATCAAGTGCCGTCACCATTGGTCACAGTATAATTAAATTCTGGTGTCGGAGAGGCTAAGGAGTTCAATTCTATACGACTGAGTGAAGCCTAGCATCTACTATTGCTTAACATCTTAGTAGAAAGATGAAAAGATGGAAAAGGATAACACATGGATAATGCATATGAGGAAAGAGAACTGTGATACAATGATGGATAGGAGTAGAGGAATGTTATAAAGTAGAGATGGGGTGGGATCCAAACTGGAGATAGATGGGAAAGATGAAAAATGACAAGCTACTAGATAGGAAACTTAATCTATAACTGAAAAACAAGTAGGTCACTCTTACCCAAAACTCTGCTTTCCCGTTGCCCTTCTTACAGCGTTCTGCTAGGAGAGACACTCCAACAGTCACGTCTGACAAAGGATCCTCTGCAGCCTTCATCAGGACGATTTGAATTACACGCCCTTCATAAATATGGGCATCAAAGCCCGACTTCCAATCAGGATACATGGTGGGTTTTTTCTGAACCAATGTTTTTCCTCTATCTAAAAGCATAAATGCAGAAAAAGGCAGAGATTGAACAACTGCAGATGGATTTCCTAGATCACAAATACACAGGTTTAGTGACATACACTTTCCTCAAATTTCTTTTAATGTGATACATAGAACAATGATGTGAACTGAAGAAAACGGTCAGGATATACAGTTATCTGGCTAGCTAGCATACTGGGCCACTCGTATACAAATCGATAATACAAATATTGCAATAGAAATATAAAAATATATTCCAGTAATGGAGTTTCCAACTGTTGAACTCCTCTGTGCATCATTGGACCCCTTGAACAAATCAGTTTGCTTCTAAACGAGTTAACTTGCCTTTGTTAGCTAAAGTATTAATTGTACAGACTGGTGTGGTTGCTAGAAAAAGAGGCCTTTTTTGTTCATCTGGTCTTTCTTCTCATGATATGTCATTCTGTATGAACACATTACTAATTTATTCACTGAAAGCAGAGAACTGTCATTCACCCCATCAAATGCATCATAAAGGGGATGACCAAAATTACGCAAATTATGTTTTAGACCACAATGGAGACCCAGGATTCATTAGCAACCCGGAGTATCTGATAATTCCACATCACACTGGTCCCTGTAGTAACAGTAATACTGTATGTTAGACCTGTCATCCTTAGGGCGGTCTTCCCCCAAACGTTTGTGCCTGGCCACCTCCACTTTTTGCTGTATATTTTTGTTGGCCTTAGGACTCTGAGGACTTTACCACTGCTGACCAGTGCTAAAGTGCATGTGCTTCTCCCCAATACATGGTAACATTGACGTATACACAATTGGCATATTTATTTTACTTGTAAGTCCCTTGTAAAATGTTATATCATATACCCAGGGTCTGTAAACTAAATGCTACTAGTGGGCCTGCAGTACTGGTTGTGTCACCCAAACATGTATCCTTACAATCCTGCCTCAGGCCCTCAACTGCATGGTCTGTGTGTACAGTTGATTGCTACTTCGACTTGGCATTTAAAACTACTTGTCAAGCCTTAAACTTCCCTTTTATTACACATACATCACCCCTAAGGCAGATCATAGGTAGCCTTCTGGGCAGGGTGCTGTGTAAGGAAAAGGCACAACATATACTTTAAAGTTTTACATGTCCTGGTAGAGAAAAATAGCCAAATTAATTTTTCACTACAATGAGGCCTACTCCTTTCATAGGCTAGCATTGGGAATTCCTTCATACAATTTTAAGCTGTAATTCCAGGTTAGAAATGATTAGCTGAATCATTTTTCACATATTTGGAATGGTAATGATACATGCTCTATTATGGTAAAGTTGGATTTAACATTACTATTTTAGAAATACCACTTTGAGAAAGTGGGCATTTTGCTGCTGCTATTGCTCTATGTGCCTTGCAGCCTGTCTCCAATACACGGCTGGGCTCTGTGTGCCTTGCAGCCTGTCTCCAATACACATCTAGGATGAGTGACAGCTACACTTTGTGCATTCCCTTCACACAGCCACAAACACAGAAAGGGTAGGTGTGACAGTGAACCCATCTGTATTCTGATAGCTCTTCCTGAGCAGGAAGAGGGTGCGGGAGCTGACACTTACACCTGAATAGGGAGTGACTGTCCCTACACAAAGGGCTGATTACCCACTACTGACAGTCCGGAGACAGGGCTAGGAAGAAATGGCCTCTGTGCACTTCAAAGACCCATCTTTGAAGTCACCCCACTTCAAAGGCTCAACTGGGCATTAGTACTGGACCTCTGATCCTACCAAATCAGTATACTATTGGACCCGTGAAGAACTCTGCCAAGAGCAAGGTCTGCTGTGCTACAAGGATTGGTACTCTGCTTGACTACTTCCCTAGAAGGACTGCTTTCTACTTAACTGATCTCTGCCCTGCTGAGGACAAGGACTGGACCCATCTCACTTGAACGGAAAGTGACTTCAAGAGCTTGCTGGCTTGCCTCTTGGTTTGAAGTCTCAGGCCATCAAAGACTTCCTTCAACCCTGCTTCAGCTGCTGGACTCTGATGAGTCCTGACCTGCCAAGAGGTGTCCATGCAGCCCTGGGCTTTAAAAATAGGTTTTGAAGATGTTTCTCTGCAAAAACCGATGCACAGCGCCATCTGGGATTGCTCCATCCCTCCTCAATGCCAACGCATCATGGCTGAGGACTTCACATTGCTGGCTACCACCAGCGCCGACGCATCGCCTCCACATCACCAACTGCATGGTTTGACAACAAGAGATCTCCTTTATCAGAAAGGGTTTGACGCTGCACCTCACGGATTTCTTATCGACGACTGTTGAGCTCGACGACGATGCATCTTCTGGCTGTGCGGATCAGAACTGACACATCGCATTCGCATCACCTCAATGATGTCAACACAATCCTCAAACACAACGTACTTATTTAACAGGCCCTGTGTGGTCCTGTAGCCAGCCTGCAAGCCATCACGGGCGACCTGAACTTTGGATGTATCCCAGTCTAGCGCGACCTCAAGTAACCTCTTAGCACTACTGACTTCTAAGAACTACTTTTAGATTTTTTTGTTTTTTAATTCATAAATTGAATTCTACTAATTGGATTTTTGTCGTTTTGGTCCTGTTTTACTCATAAAAATCGAATCTATTTTTTTAACCCTGTGTGCAGTATTTTGTGGTGTTTTTATTGTATTATTGTGAGTGTGTGTTGCATAAATACTTTACACATTGCCTCTTTAGATAAGCCTGACCGCTCGGTGCCAAGCTACAAGAGGGTCAGCACAGGTTATATTTAAGTTTGCATGTAGCTTACCCTGACTGAAGTGGTGATTCCTGCTTGTACAGGGTGCATACTCTGACAACCAAAAACCCAAGCTCTAACACTGTATGATAGAGAAGTATTTTATAAACAAAAAAAATTTTAAGAGATGAATTAAACAAATACAAATAGGCAATAAATACACAGAATTTCGCTGAGGCAGATAAAATGTGCTCCTGCTCAGGGAGTTGTGCTACTTATGTGCAAATTATGCAATATGTGTATATCACAATTTAAATTACAGTGATGGGTATCCATGTGGAAAAATAAATGAGGGACAAATTACTGAGGTGAGGTTGACCATGAATCATGCTATGGAATTGGCCAGCAAGTATGGTGACCAACTAGAGTGCTGGAGGATGCCGTGGTCAGATGAGACAGCCGTGACAGGAGTGTGATTAAGGGAAAAAGGAATAAAAGAGGGGTCCCCAATCTTTTTTGTAGTAAAAACTACTTATGTTGATGAAAATCTTCCAGAGTCATGAATATTATTTGAATTGTAATACTGACCACATCAGACAAGTTGACATGTTAATTTTAAATATAAACATTTCAGTATTGAAGGCTGGGCTACACACAGGAAAGCTACTTATGAGTAGCTTGAGAATGTTAGAGTACAGCTTTGTTGCAAGTATTACGAGTATAACAGACATTATTATAGAAATGGCATCCAATTTTTCATTTGGTTGAGGCCGGAGTTCATTTTGTCCAGGTGAAAAAATTATTTGAGTTCTTCTTTGTTGAGTAATGCAGCGATGTTTCCTCCACTGCTGGGTGTGACTATGACTGAGATTACTTGCTAAAGGAGGATATTTTTTTTAAAGAACTAAGCAGTCTGCTTTCAAGATCAATGAGTAATGCCCGACCCAGCACAGCCTCCCACCCTTTGTATACTGAATCACTGGTGGCGTGTGACGGACCTCAGAGGCAGAATGACTTTAGAGAACTAAGTAGTCTGCCATGCTATATTGTCAATCTGTGAGGTCTACCACTGCTGGTTGGCCACTACATTTGTGGATAGTGCAGTGTATGTTCCCTCACAGTTTAATCCAAGGGATTTATACATGGTAACACCAAAATCCATCTACAAGAGTGCTCCTATCTCCCAAGGACTGCTTACTTGGGAGATCAGCAAATAACGTGTGTGTCAAAGCAGAAAAAAGGAGCCCAGATTAGATTTTTTATCTTTAGAATAAAACACTTCCAGGTTATCATCTCATGATTATCATGCAGGGGATTTTCAAGATCATGAAGTAATGTCTGACCCAGCAGAGCCCCCCCTCCCTTTGGATACTGAATCACTGGTGGTGAGCGACGGGCTTCAGAGGCAGACTACTTGGTGAGCTGCCATTAGCCTTCTAATATCCACCACCTTAAGGGAGCCAAGGATTGCAGACTGGTGTCTGGTAAGATGGAAAATTGAAGGGTGAAGTATGACTCAAGTGCACCCTGAAGAGCACCCTAATACCAGCGTAAAGTAACACCTAAGGCTTGACCATCCCTTCTCAAGTACTCACACTTTGGGAAGAAAGTTTCACACAGAAATTGAGCTGCAGCTATTTGGTAAGCTAACCCTTAAGAGAGGAAGTTCCTACAGCCCTAGAGATAACTGATTTCCAAGATGGATGAGGAGAAGCAGCAAGGGCTTAAAACTACCCCAAATTAATACATGTTTCATAAATGGAGAAACCTCAATACAGTTTGAGATTATAGGGTAGTCAAAACTCACTGGATGCAGTGAGCAGTGTGTTAATACATCTAGGAAACAATGACTTTTTCCTAGTGTGTGGAGGTTGACCATTTACATCAGGCTGGTCGAGCAAAGTAATCTCCATATAATACTGATGCCCAAAAAGCGCTGGGGGGAGGAAGAACCTATCGGACTCACAGAGAATGTACGCTCTACAAGAGAGGGGAGAGACCTTCTCAGGGACTGAACTGTGAATGCAGCTAGAATAATATGTGAACTACTGATCTGGAAGAATCAGGCAGTGGTCAAGCCTGTTCCAAGTTATATAAATACATGGAGCGTTTTGAAATCATTGTATTAGGATTTTAAGCGAGTGAAATATTTTCTTTTTAGCTCTTAAGAGTAACCTTGCATGGGAGACTGGTTCAAGTAGAACTTGTCTTGAAGAACTGAAGCTGATGTGTGTCATGTCTTCAAGACATTTTCTACTCAAATTAATCTGTTGTTTGTAACTCGTGTGACTTTTGCACTCAAGGGAACAACCAAGTTCAGTTTTATGCAAGAAAAGAGTAAAGTGAATTTCACGTAATACTTGAAACTTTTATATAAGTTTTTTTTTACAAACATTGTGTGTATTAACCCAGGACTCCATTTATCTCTATCTTAACTTGGTACTCTGGTCCTGAATTGCCAGCCACTAAAGAACCTTAGCATAAGTGGAAATTAGTAGAGACAAAAATCACATTGCACAAGGTGGCTTTTTGTTTATCACAACATGCCCTATCTAGCACACTGCACTAAACATGGTCCATGAAACACATAGCATGCTCCTGCTGGCACTTAGAAGTGAGATACAGCTGAGAATTACTGGTGAAACAATGGAATTCCACCTGAACTAATGAACTCCTCTCCTATCATAAGTCATATGCAAATTACTATGTGATATTATTTCTTATTTCTTCGTGTTATCCTCACCTATGCATTTATCACTCTGGGTCAGCTGTTTTCAGTCAAAATTGCATGTGATTGTGGTGCAGGTGCTCTGCAGAAAATTTAACTAAAAAAAACAGCAGTCTATATAGTCTCACATGAACTCCCAGAGGGTCCACTTCAAAATAAAGTGCGGGAGAGAACAGAAAACCAGATGAAGTGAATAAGTGAATCGCTGAAATGTAAATCAAAGTGCGGTTGCAAGGGTCAGTTCTGCGGTTCGGGTGTTCATCCACCACCAGGAATCATAAGGTAAAAGACGACAAACTCAGCAGCAGCAGCTTCCTTCTGGAGCTCAAAGAGAGCAATGCTGTCCAAACACAGAAGTGTTCTATGCATTTCTTTATTAGGTAAAGCCTGCCAAGAAAAGCATTATAAATTGTGAAGTTGACATCAGGCTTACAAGAGCCAAAGGGAGCTCTAAAAGGTTCAGAAATAGCCACCTGTGGTGTACACAACATTGTGTTTCTTTCCATCTGCTTATGGTCACAGCCATTGCTACCTCGACCTGGATCCAATCCAGTTTCCGTACATGCTGAAGTCTCCAGTCTTCCACATTAGGATTGCAGCACTTCAATGGCACACACTAGCGCAGAAGATCAGGTCCCTACGGAACATGCAGTCTTTTCCAAAGCCCGCAAAGCCATCTTAAACAATGCAGACACCATTCCCACTCTTTCAGCAGTAAATGGTTCATTCCAGTCTGTGTTATCCTACTGTTGTTGAGTAGAGTTCTTGGCTAAGTAAGGACTCCACAACGAGCATGGCTAGTGTATCTTCAACTGAGTGCGCTTTGTAAGTTGATTTTCAGTGCATTAAGGGGTCTCCTTAATGCACTAAAAATCAACTTACTTTCACTGTAATTGAACCCAACTAAGCTGGAACATTCCTTCAGAATTTCTCTGCCAAATTACTTTGACAAAGCCTTTTCATGCACAATGCAAACATGCCAATTTTTTCTGCAAGATTAAATCTTTTCTTATAATATAAGGATATTAGTGACAGATAGCAACAATCGTCATATGTAAGTGGCAAACTGAAAAACGTTAAAAAAAACAAAAAAACGTTTTGCAACGTTCTATCCTTTTGTTGGTATTAATCAAGTTCTACAAAAAAAGACCTATCTTGGTCTCTCTACAAACTCACCATTGAACTAAGTTAGCAATTAAAAGAATTCCACCATACTGGCAGAATTTCCACATTCACAAATACAATTTGCACGTGCAAAAGTTCAGCAGCTCTGATTCAGTGATTCATAATTAATAATTTCAATGTGCAAAGTGAAAATTATGTGGAATTACTTGCGCTTCGGTTTGCAAAATGCTGTATGAATCGGGCCACAGGAGAACATCCAAAAAATATGTCTGTATGGTAGTCCATTTCACATGAATGCAGAACTCAAAGAGACCTCGACACTGTGATTCAAGGAACTTTGAAAAGCTGAAGTGCAATTGATTTGGCGGGAAATAAAATAACAATGACAATTAATTACATAGCACCCACTGCAAAACATGTAGCTGTTCGAAAAATCACTACAAGAGGTCACTGTGTTTCAGACGTTTGCTGGGGAGACATGCAACAAAATGGATGAGCAGGATGAATTAATGTTTCAAATCATATGCCCCAGATACCTAGCAAAAGTGACTACTGGAGACAGAGGGTAGCTGCACTAGTGGTGTTTGTGCACTCCGTAAATAGAAATAGAGACGATTTAAATGGCCTGAAAAGCCACTGCTTTCCCACCTGCTCCATGACCCCATTGTTTTAAAATATAATGGGTTATAGTAAGGCGTGTCAAAGGGTGAAGCACTGGGCCTTAACTAACTTAACTAAACAGACAGCAGGAGGGTGTTCAGGCTGTTGCTGGGCTTAGATGGCACAACGCACGGTTATATTACCGACCACAATTGGTCACATTCAAAGATTACAACTGAGCCATATATTACAGCTATCTTAGAAAGTTCAATTACAACCCCACGCACCTGTTATCAAAACATGAGGAGATTAAGAGAGGTGCAATCTACCACTACATATGTCCGGCCCGCTACTAACATAAGACAGGCAATAAACGTGGCGGCGAGCCTACTAGTCAAGGGATAAGGGCGGGCTTCATCTTGTTTCGTGCCATTTTCCATTCTACTTCCGGCATTACATTTGAAGGCATGAATGGTTCATAAGGACTAAGAACCTGGACTACAACACAACACGTCTTTAAGAGTTTCCACGTGCACAAAGGCCTACACAAGCTTCACATATTTGTGCACGCAACTGTATGAGGGAGTGAAGGAAGGTACATGAGAAACTATGCACAATTTGTGAAGCTCAAATAGGTAGCTATCATGCAAAGAAGCCATCCTGTCAACCATCAGGAAATAACTCGAAATCCAAATATTTTCCCAAAGTCTCATTCCAGAATGACAGCCCTGAAGTCCCACGGACAAAGGAGTATTTATTAAACTGGCTACTGCATTGTATAAACACTGATAACATTAACTACACTTCTATACCGCAATTGCGCATTTTTACTGTTATAGGTGCAGAAAATAGACTTCAATTATTACCCAAATCAATGGTACTGATTTTATGAACCTTAGAAGGATAAAAGGCTGAGTGGAAACGCTTGGATTCAAATCTGTAACCTTAAGGGTACACAAACCTATTCCTATTTGGAATGTAAGAGTCAAATGACCAGTTCTATCGGGATAGCATAAGCCATATATATATTAATTGGATCTATGCAATCAATGCTTTTTCACCAGCCGCATTTATTTGCCCTCAAAAGTATCTCGGATTGTGGATTGTGTAAATTGTTTACTACTTGGTGAAAATCTGTTTAAACTTCCAGCTAGCAAAAACTATTTTGTCAAAATAGTAATTGTCTACTGGAGTCAATGAAGTGTGCCAGAATTCAAGTATAATGAGATCTTGCTTTTATACAGATTACATTAAGCTCGCCCACTGTTCAAGCTTTTCCAAGCAGTACCTTCGGAAAACCATAACATTTGCTCAGCTCTGTCCTGAGATATTCACATTCGCTACAGATATTGCAGTTATTACATTGCTTGTTGCCTACTCACTTTTATGTATGCTATGGCATTCCACTCATGATCCAACAGTGAAAAATTTAACTTGGTTTTGTAATCTTTTAACACATGTAATGTACTGAGAGCACAAGCATTGGATGTTGCTATGTAGTTCCCTCTGACACGAACCCACATCACGACCTACCATGGATATCTCTTTCCAGGCTTTGTATGTAGGGGCTCATTCAGAGGTGAGCGCTAAATAATGAGGTAATAACACAATACAATAACCTTTGTGGATTCAGGAGTTGTTGCATCATTCCAGGGTTTAGAGTCCAAGCAAAGAAACAATCTTTATAACGTAGTGCATCAGCATTTTTGCACTCTGAAAATGCTGGACTTCAGCTGGTGAAAATTTGTCAGAATCAGCGAGAGAGGTAAAAACGTGTGGTAATCGACTGAATTTGAACACCACTCTAAATGAGCATTTAAGAAGAGGATACTGTGATAACAGAGCCATGACTACATTTTCAAACACGATCACATGCCTTAAAATGGTGCCCAACAGCATCCACTGGCTAACATTTAATAACTATTGTGCGTCACTGGCACCAAGCAACATGGCCAGCTTCATTGTTTACAGGTCTGTGTATACTGGCGCACTATACCATATAACCATACGTAATCAGGTGAGAACTAAGAATAAATGAGTGCATTGTTTCTGTTAATATGGACTGCCATGTTGCTATTTTAATATGCATACTTAAGTTGTAATTGCAACTCTATATGGACACATTTGTGATAGAGTTAGTGGTGAAGAGCTGCACATGGGGAGTTGCCTGCAGATCAGCCAAAATTCCCCATTCTGAAGCACTTGCTAAGTGATTTACTTCTGTCAACACAGCACCCTTAATCTCGTTTGAGAACGCTTAAAATTAATGTAAGAATCCTCAGGCCCACCCAAGGCACTAGCTCAATTTGTCAATGTGTTATGTTGACGTTCTTGATCCAACATAAGAGATTAACTGTAAATGAGAAGGTCTGAATTAGATATGTGAAGAATATGTTTTACATGACTCAATCTGTGCCACAGTTTGTGTTTCCTGCGTTGTCAATAACAGAACATACCATTCATTGTCCAGGCTCAGGTCAGGTGTGTAGAGGTATTATGTTGTTAGTAAAACCTGGCCTTTACAGTGTGCTAAGGCACCAGAGCCAGTTCACAGAAGAAATAAAAAGGAAAGTCTGAAGAAGGGTTTCAAATCATTTAAATATTCTTTCAAAGCATATGCCTAATCTTGGTTTGAAATGCTCATACCGGAATATAAAATCACAGGTAAGGAAACCCTACCAACCTTATTTGTTAGAATTTCAGAACCTTATTTGATTGTCTTTTGCCCCAGTAGGCGTCTCCACAGCGGTGTTGTGCTGAATATACATTGGCTGGTAGATACTGGGGGTAGGCGAGGTAGAAATACATTTTTGCTTCAGCAATTATTCACCTTCTCAATTCTTCTTTAAAGAAGGTTTTGCACCAGGTACCCTGAAGTACTTTATACGCAAGTCACTACCTTAAGATCTTTAACATTGACATTATTGGACGAGGGCAAATACTCTCAGTTTGCAAGTAAATCATGGATTTCAAACGGTTAAAAAAATTAAATTACAAAATCATGGACAGAATAAATTTATAAGATCTCATGTAATCTGAGCATGAGACAGAGCCCGTTTCAGATGATGTTTGTGATGATCTTGTGGCTATTGTGGATGTGTGTCATAATACGTATGTGTTTGCCAGCTGTCTCTACACTAACCTGACTGCTTCAATGGAATGTGTGGTGGGGATGTCATATGGCAGCTCCCTAGGAGGGACTGTTTTATTTTTTTCGAGACAATTGGCTGGAGTGAGAGAGTATGAGGAAATTTCTTTCTCCCTCAAAGATGATTTCCTAATGGCGTTCATTTGCCATGCCCCTCCACTGCTGCTTTTACTTTTTAACATGTAGAAGAATAGCAATATGAAACCGCTTGTGGTCCTTTTCTGTGAAAACTGCACCCTGTTTAATTTGTATGCCCATGTTGCTCAGATTTGCCTGTTTTTCACAGGCGAGGGTGATCAGTTTTTCTATTAGGTCAGGGGTCTCACAGTGCCTTCCTGAAGTGAGGGTCACCAAAGGCACTGGATTTAGATGACAAATATTAGCTTACAGAAAAAAAAGGCCAGAGATGCAGATGATGAGTGGAATTGCATCCACTGATTTGATCCAGTAAAGAGAGGAAATATTCAGCAGTTTTTACCAGCAGTTATTGATGCAAGACTCCTACTGGATCTCTATCCTCAGCAATGTACTAGCTGAACTAAATGAGATTGAGATGAGAGGGGAAAAAAGCGAACGTTAAAATTCTCAAGCACCAAAATTCCTTGTGCATGCACAGCAGTCACAAAATTTCAGGTGATTGAAATCTAAGGCCAATAATCGAAGGCACTTTTGAAGGAGCCTTCACCCCAAATACTGAGGTGAGGCAACTGGCAGTTGTCCAAGATGCACCATGTTGGCTTTAGGGTAGGATCAGAAGATTAAGAGGGTAGTAATTACACACAATGGAGGAAGATATAAAGAGCAGTTTGTCTAATACTGCAATGTATAGCGGCTATAGATAAGCTTGGTGGGGTTGGAGTAGCACTTGCTGGAGAGAATAATGATCGATTTGGGGAGCTAAGAACCTCTACTGTAGATTCTCAGGAGTGCTGCTCAGGGTAAAACCCTTTACAAGTTGATATAAACAAATTAATCACTCTAATAAAACCACCAAAGCACAAAAAGCAGCCATTTAGTAACTGAACGTGTTATAGCCCAGAAATAGCAGGCACTGATCATGCTAGCATTCGGCTATTACCTGGAACAGCAGGTATTAAAAATAAAACATACATTGCATCATTGATAGTTCAAGAGGGATGCAGTTGTACTTTGAGATTATAAATAGAGACAATACATAGGATTTTGTCCAGCTGTAGCCATTACAGATACAATATGGTATGATATCACATTGGCAACCTCCTTAAAATATAGTCAATTGTGGAACATGAGAGGTCAGCAATATGTTAGAAACTACTTTTAAGAACCTTTAGCTGGAGTTAAGGTGCTCGTTTTGCTTCCAAACTGTGATATCTGCAGACAGGGGAAATTAAGTTTTATATGGGCAATGAAATATCATATAAACTGTGAAATCCAAAGATAATGTTCCTTTAAATGTACCCAAATGTGACACACCAATAGAAGTGCCCTTAAATAGATCCAGCTGTTTATAAATAAGTGATGCAATACTCAGAAAATATGTTTCTCGGCAAAATATATTTGAATCTATATTTTGCATTTTAAGTGCTAACAAGTTTTTCCAGACACTGTGCTACCAACGACCACATCCTTATTGACGAGGTATGGTATCAAGTTAAGGGTGTCAGAGGAGTGAGATTTCTTGACACATGCCATAAATACAGTGTTAGGTGTAGGTTTCATCACATCATATGCGTTGATACCCCAAAAGTTTCTCAAAAGCAGTGTTACTTCTTTTTCACTTCATAGTTAATTTATCTTTCTTTTAGGTTTCATCCTAGACGTATGTCCCCATGGCTCATCTAATCTCGGCTGGTCAACCCTCCTACCACCTCACCCAATGAAGCACATTTTTCTTTTACTAGCCTCTCAGCATAAAATGATCTTGATTGTAACGCCTGGTCTATTTTCTTTAAGACTCCTGTCACAGAGGTTCAGTGGTTCTTTTGCTTACCATAGGAAGGTAAGTGTTGCAATGTACCTTTGGCATTACGACTCCAATGTTGTGATGCATGAACTTTGGAAATTTGGTGCATGAGATGGTAGAGTATAAAACACAAAGATGGTCCACTGTTGCAGGCTTTGATCAGGTCTAGAATTCCTGGTGCGATTCTTTGTAGGTGTCCTACGTCACATTTCGCCCAGTGTCTGCCTCATCTCTTCATAAAGCTTACCTTCAAAATCAATGAATATATTCCTTGTATTCTATCAAGTTAGTGCGGGGTGGCTTCCTCTCTGATGTGACAATCAGTGGACCCCTCTGCATTCCTTTCAAAGAATGAGGCAGGATGTGTTTCTCCAAAATCAATTCTCCCACGCTAGAGAGAAAACCTTACCATAAGCCTACTGCTGCTCAGGTAGTAGATTACTTGGTATTTTAATTTGCAGATTTGATTCTTTCTTGGGTGGGAAAACTTTAAAAGGTAAAGGAAGGTAAAGGAAGATCAGACATATAGGCTAGAGCTTCTCTCTAGGTTTCCTTATGCACTCTATTCAGTCTAGTGATTTGGTGTTATCAGTCAAGCTGTTTCACCTACAACACTTGGGATTCTAGTTGGCAACAAAAGTTGGATAAATATAACTCATTCATTTAATTTGGATAATGCACATTTTGTTTTGACAAGGATGCATCTGCAGCACCTTACAAATACAAGACATTACAGTCAACGTTACTTAAGTGAGGTTAGAACGCGTTACCTGTGTTTAGGGATTCCTTCATTTTGATTGCACAAAATGGTTGCCATGCCTCGGTTTGGTTCACCATAGGCCCCAGCTCAAATGAGTTGAAAGCAATCCTCAAGAATGGCGCCATTGTTCTAAATACTGCTTACAACCTGCAAAAATCGAAAAAAACACAGATGCTTAAGTCACAGGGTCAACAGTATCCCCCTTCCTATTGACTAGGTACAGAAAACAGAATATATAGATTTATAACAAACAATTAAGCTCTTTTGACCCCGGGGTGTAATGCGTGTGTGTTTATTTTGTTAATAGGGATGTCTAGAACTCCTATTTAACCTCTAAAACCTTGCAAAATCAAATGTTCATAGCAGTAAATGCTTCATTGTGTTGGATTTTGATTCCAAACCATGCTGCTTCATTTCTATGATTTATTTTATATTGCTTAAATCATTGTAATATTCATAGCTATTTCTTTATATACTTTGTTTACATGTATGTCTCACTTTACATTCTTGCTCGTTGTGTTATTATTCAATCTACTTGGAACCTTGTTGGAACCATGATGACATCGAGCACTGGGCTGGAACGTACAGCTAGTGTCAACTGCCTGATCATCTCAGGACTGGTCAGGTCATTGGTGCAGTCTTGGGTCCTTACCTAATAAAGGACAATCCTTCGTTTTGCAAATCTATTTTGTCTCCTTATTTCTGGATCCTAATCTGGCTAGCTTTCTCAGAAATTGTGGATCCTACAATCATACACCTAAAAGTGGGACTTTCAAAGCAAAACTTTGAGCATATCAGAAATTAGGGATGTGACAACATCCTTCGAATCCAACAGACACACTAGTAATAATTTTGAAAAGAAAAAAACATTATTTGTAATGTTCAAAAAAGATATTCTGAGGGTGCTACATCCTTACATTTAGCTAAAATAATAAGGTATCCAGATCATGTCTGGCCTAGTAAGCTGCCCTAAGAACATTGCAAGCATAACTCAATGGCAACTATCAAGTGAATTAATCAGGTATAGTTATTTCAGAAGACACAAATTGGCATGGTTTGTGGCAGATGAGTGCTTTGTAGGTTTACACAGGCTTAAGTGAAGCCACAATGATAATCAAACACAAGCTTTGCTGTATATCCCACACCAAACACCTTAGAGAGCTAGCTTTCCCCTGCAACACTGACGCTGATGTGGGAAGGCTGTCTTTTCTGTGCAGTGTTCAGAAATAAAGAAAAACAGGAAGAAACAAAGTCACAAAGGAGAAAGTTATTTTTACAAGACTGATCTAAAGTGTTCTGTACCACCACACTAACAAACACGTTTTTTTTTCTTTAGACTGAAACTGATTTTTGGGGTAGTATAGAGCACTAGCATTAAGTAAGAGAACCGTGCTACATGATTAGATAGAAATCTGATGAAATTGCAGATCCAAGTAGTGCCTGTGGGGAGGGGTTGGCGAGGATGATAAGTCGAGTTAAAGCTACTTGATAAAGTTAGTGGGACCATGCATCTGACTGCCCACAAGGTGGGTTCTCCATCCAGTGAGTATTGATAACAGAGTCCGGGAAGCAAAAGCTGTGTCACGCTATTAAGTTTCAGTTGGAGTCTGGTGAAGATCATATTAATTTATTAATTTACTTGATGAAGTAGAGTCCCAAGAGTGCCTCACTGCCATGCATTCTACATAAATCATCCCACTCAATCCCCAAATGTTGAGGATCTCACAGAAACGTGAAAGGGGTGAAGGGAGGGGGGCGGAGGGAAGAAAAGTCATAAAAGCAAATGCAAAGAAAAGGGTAGGCAGTGCACACATAATTGATACAGCCCCCAGCCCTCATTACTGCAAAGGTAATTATTGACTGTGGTTTATCACCAGTGGAATACATCCCTATTGGGGTTCCATTGGAAGTTTGTACAGCTTTTGAAACCAGTCTGCTCCCTTCACCATCCACTATCAACATGTATTTTAGATAGTTTGGAAAAGCAAATCACATGCATGACATGTTGTATCACATTATTCATGTATGTAGATCAAATACCTAGTCCAAGGTGCACACAAAACCCTTTCTGACTCATTAACTTAACATGTTGGATGGAGGAGAACTAGTTGAACTGAACTCGATACACAAAATGATGGATTGCAAAGTGAGCAGGGCGACTGTGTAAAGCCCCTTTAGAGGCATTATACAACCTGAGGTCCTTATCCACACTGACCTCTTCAAACCATAGGGGTTTCTAGTTACTTTCCTTAGACATGGGCTCTGTATTGGAGGCTCTACTAACTATCATGACTACTTGATGCTCGTGTTCTTTAGAGACACACGGATATTTTGACATTAACTGTTGGTTTGTTTGCAACGGTTAGGCCAAAGGATTGATTTTGTTTGTGTGTCTGCAATCAAATTTGGCCCTTTTTGATCAATCAGCACGAAGCTTTCCAACCAATTCACACATGCACCTACGATTAATATAGAAATCTTTTATGTTGATGGGCTGAGGGATAAAACAAAAAAAGAGGTATATCGCTGCCCAACTCCATTAAGTTGAGTTTAGTCCAATGTAGTGCCTTTGGTTAGCTTGCTGTAAAGTCATTCAGAATTCTTTTCAGAAATTTACAAAACAATACTTATTTCACAATGTTCAGTGAAGACCTAGGGGCAGGGAAAGGCACTTTCCCTAAAACTCAGAATTTAGTCTTGGATTTCATGAATGGATTCATCAACAAGCTGTCAAAACACTATGCAAATAAAAAAAAACCTAGACAACAGTGCTGGAAAAGCAGAACACTCAAAGGCATTAGGACCTAGAGGACTGCCACCGAGCAAGATCAAAGACAAAGGGGGTCATTACGACCCTGGTGGTCGGAAGACCATCTGGATCGCAGGGGAGATCTGACCACCGCCAAAGCAGGGTCAGACCGATTTGGTGGCGCTCTGACCGGCACATTAAAACGGTTGCGCCAGATCGGACTGCCAGCACCACCAGTTTACCTCCACAGGAGGGACTGGCGGTCCTAATCCGCCAGGGCAGTGCTGCAAGCAGCGCCACCCTGGAGATTATGACCTCCCTTTTCTGCCAGATTTTACATGGCGGTAGGACTGCCATGTAAAGGCTGGTGGAGATAGGGTGCAGGGGCCCCAGCAATGCCCATGCCAAGTGAATGGACATTGCAGGGGCTACCATGGCCATGTGTTGCAGACAGTGAACAGCACGATGGGCGCTGGTGCTTCCTATGCATTGCAGCATTGCATGCGTAAAGTAACAATGGACTGAGATGCAGCCCGAATTATTACCAGTAACTGGGATTAATTCAAGCATTCTATCCATCACTTTTTTGTACACACTGGAATCGTTCTGGGACATTCTCAAAAGTATTTGTTGGTTAGAATTCACAAAGATTTCCACCGTCTATTTCCACATTAGAATTGTTTAAACATTTACTCCTGTTAAGGGCACCAGTAACTCAGTTTCCAGTGACAGAAGGGAACATACCAAAAACTGGTGAAGTCCAGATAGGGGTTTGTGCAGGAGAAGCATGTTATGGCGTGACGCACAAGTATTTGTTCAACAACTAATACGATTCAGGGACTACTTTAATAGTTAATAAACAATTTCAGATGTGCGTAAACATGTTTTCTTGGACGACCTCGCCTTGTACAATATGTGTTTATTTAATGTCTCAACTGTGTTTTTTGAAGTCTCAGCAAATTCAAACCTTGCCTGACTGACTTAGGGAAAAAGTCCATCCTTTGTCACACATTACCAGGATTAAAGTTTCCGCAGTGGAAATCTTATTTTCCTTTACTTGATAGTGTGTGACGCAAGTGCGGACGTGCCTTAGCATGGCTTAACAGTTGTTTTGTGACAAAATGGGAAACTGTGATCCTTAGAGAGCGGAGTGTCTCCAGTTTACTTAGTGTTTCTTTGTCAAGTATTCAAAAAACTTTTTTAATTGGGGGTGTTGGGATCTCACAATATAAATGAAAAATGGGCCAAAAGCACAACTGTTTTTCTCTCAAAAAGCAAACATTTCCATAGACGTCCCAGGCACTGAAGGGAAATACTTTGTGTACATATGAGCTCTTTTGAAAAAGCAGAATGCTGTCACTTACTGTGACGTCATCCAATAGTTAAAGCCGGCTGATCCATAGGAAAATGTTAAATATTACTAAATTTTAGTTTGCCTAATAGCAACATTTAATTTAATATTAAAAAGTGTGCAATAAATTCTGCTTACACTTGTAACGCATCTTTCTGGCCAAATTCTGCCAACCTCCATGTGGCAATTATTTTTTCCCGTGCGTTTCACCAATGGCAAATCAGCGAGCGCGAATGGGGGCTCCATAGTGCGATTTACAGGTGCATAGGAAGGCACCTTGTGAGATTTTCTCAACGCAAAATCTAGTGGCAGCAAAATCAACTCGAGCAGCAATGTCCTCTGGCCCACCGTGTGGTGCTGTTTACACTGATTTTTCAGCGCGGAACAAGCTCCTGGCACTAAAAATCAGCACAAGCAGTGCCAGGTGCTGATTTTTGCCCATTGACAGAAGTCTGCAGAATCTTGGGGAGTTTTCATTTAACTCCGTGGAATTCCACAGAGTGAAACTTTGCAAGCTCCGCCCACCCCTAGTGTTTACAATACTTATGTGTTACATTTCAATGACTTGCAAGTGACACTTGGAGTGTCATTTTATGGGGAGTAGATCAAAGCAGTCAAGTTCATGTAAAGGGCTAAATATCAGAAATAAACCATTTTGTGGAGTGTTTGGAGCCTGCAATAAAACATCTGCAACAGTCTTGAATTGCTAGGTAACTAACCTATAACTTGGGACTGGCCACTTTACAATTATAGTACCCCAAAAATGTGTGTGTTTGGCATGGAAGGAAAATATCCCCACCACCACTTACCAATACCTGTGGTAGGGAAAATCATAACCTTTGGGAGTTAGACCCTGAGGATCCACTAAGAAATGAGGAATTACTGAAGAACTGGTACTTCCAGGTCGGATTTTCCCAGTGAGGCCTTACTGTCCCACAGGCTCTGAGAGATTTCTGCTGCTCTCCGCAATATGTATTTATTTCCTGTGTCAGAAATTCAAACCTTGCCTGAATTACTTTGGGGGGGGGGGGGGGGAGGGGGGGGGGGAGGGGGGGGGGAGGGGGGGGGGGGAGTAGCCCATCCCTTGTCACACATTACCAGCACTAAACTTTATGCAGTGGAAATCGTGATTTCTTTTTCGGAATGGTGCAGGAAGTAGTGAGGAAGTGCGCTTGCCGTGCTCAGCAGTTGTTCTGCGACAAAATGGGAACCTGCACATGATTCTGCTCATACACAGAAAACTCTTTTAATCCGTCTGTGAAAGTAAAGAGATCTGTGGTGTTTGCGCAGATCTCACAATTCTGACGTACTTGTAACCATAGTTACATGCCCCATCAGAATTACGAGGTCGCTCTTAATGAAAGCCTAAACGTTCTTCATACTGGGTACCACTTGGCTCATTAACGGTAAAATAATTTTGGCCATGATGGACAGAAAGTGACCGTAACATCCTGTGTAAAATAAACAGGTAAAACAGCTGTAGGTTGACTGCCGCAGCAGACCTAGCCATTTGCAGATGTAGACACTTCCTCATAAACATTCAATGGCTGATTGTCTTCCTGGTACAAAGGCCTAAGGCTCCACAGGCTACCAGAGGGGAGCCAAGTAGATGAAAGAACCTTGTGCTGCTCTTGACATAATCAGTCCTAGAGCGCCACATTCTTCTAGAGGAGAGCAATGACTGTCAAGGAGACTTAACCATCTTTGCTAGTGAGTCGGCCTAAGGATCCATAATCTTCCAGAGGTTAGCCAGGGTAGTGAAATGCCTTGTGCTACCTCTGGTCAGGTCTAGGACTTCACAAGCTTCCAGATGTGACCCAGGTATGTAAAATGGACCTGTGACACCTCTAGCAGAGGTCTAGCCTACGGCTCAACAAGCTTCCAAAGGTGAGCCTGGGAAGGAAACAGAGGTCTTGGACTGTCCTTGGCAGCAATCAGACTCGGGCCTGATCCAGAGTTGAGTGATACTCGAAAAAGTCCTGTTCCAGTACTAAGTGCTGAAACCAAAGAATAATCCAGTGGTGGTATTTCATTTACCAAACTATCTCTGTGGGGAGAGAAATTGTCCTCCAGGATTAGGGCTTTCTTCAGAAACAGGAGGATTCTCCATTACCACCTACGGGTAAAATTGTTTCCTACCCTGCTAGACTGCAAGTGATCTTAGTTTACATTCTGAAGAGGCCAAGGTGACATGGACATGTTAGTTTTATAAAATAGTGTGTGTAAGGCACTATACATTCTTACCTTCTCAATACACAACAGCAAACTCTTGACACACTCTCCCCTTTTACAGCACTCATTTTGCCACCCACTCCTCCCGCTGCTCCTTTGACACTTTCCTTCTCTACACTTCCAACCCTCCAACTTTCACCCTGCCTTCCTTTCCCAATCTGTCAATCACCTTAATTCTAACCTCATTCTGTTATTTCCCTCTGCATCTTCTCATATTCACATAAATCCATCTCTCAGGCTCTAAAACTCTCTTCTCTCGTTCCTAAAGTCTCTCCCCCCCGCTGTGTCCTCTCAGATTATTTTTGTCCCTTCTCCTTATCGATTTTTCTGTCATTCAATAAGGTGCAACTGAATTGGTCACTCTTTTTATACATCTGTCCCCTTTCATCTTTCTCACTCTTCCCTTTCTCTGTTTCTTTCCCTTCTCCTCCTGCCTTTGTCTCTCTCCGAGCTCAGAAAAAAAAATACAAAAATGCAAAATGCGGACTTAAACATAGCGTATTGGATAGGAATAACTTCATTTGGGCTATACCTGCCTTGTTATTTGGGCCAAGAAAAACAGCGGAATTACCAGCCATTAGTGCTGCTCACTATTGCTACAGGTTATCAATTGCTAGACTAAGTATTGCTATTTTCTAGTACGATGGAAGGATCCAGGGGTGGGGGCCAAGAGTTACACAGGTTAACAAATACCCAGGTAATAGCTCTATTTTGTGCCATAATCAGCAGCTGTTTCAAAATGCTTACCCTCACAAGTGTTTAACCTTGTTCCTTGGTGGACTGGTTGGGTTGCACTGTAGACATGGATTTTGAGTCTGCTGGAGTTGTATTGGCTAATAAATGGACTGGAAGAGGCAAGGGGACCACCCAGGGACGAGCCACACCGTTTCAACAAACACTGGTCTCTCTAAGGAGACGTAACATCTCTTCACCTGGGCATCTGGAAGCAGGAGTCTCATAACTCATGCTGAGTGCCTCCAGACACACAAAAGCAGAACGGAAGCCAGTTTTTAACTCATTCTGATGAGTGCTGAAATATGTTTGTCTAACCCTTGATTGCGGCATATGGAAGGCTGTAATGGGTGGAAGGAAAATGTGAATGACAACAACAAAATCAATGGATTAAGAGCGCCTGATCAAAGCCCCTATAAATATGTATATTGTATAATTTTGGTAAAATCAAAAGAGCTTGGCTAAAGCAGAGCTAAAAATAAAAGGGATAATTAGTGCCCAATCAGTGAAGGGATCATCCCAGTCCAATATTCTTCAATTATTTCCCCAGAACTGTGGGATTTAGAAGAAAGCATGCAGGAACATTTCCAATTCAGAGGCAAGGAATAGGGGTGTTCTACAGTTCATGCCTATGGACTTCAACAGATCTGCCTCCAGGTTTATTCCATCTGAAGGCTTGTTGAGACATAAAATTTGCAGATGCTCAACTTCTATACAAATGAAGGGCATGTGGCTCAGAAATGTTTGTGCATGCTGCAAGGAACTTCGAACTTTCATTTGTTATGACAAGAAAGTTATGATACGCAAGGCAGTTTTTGCATATTTTTACAAGCTCAGTACTTTTGTAATTTGTAATGAATTAGTAAAAACAATAAACCCTAGAAATTCAGGAATAAAAGCATAGAAGTTAGAGTTTCATGGCTAGTAGAGAACTTCAGTGTTCATGTTTTGAAAACGTTTTCAGCCACATCCTCTTATTTAAAACTTGCAATGTGTGGCCACTTCCTTTCTTGGTATTGCAGGCATTTGGCTAGTCATCTTGTTTAACTAAGTGTTCTTAGACGTTCCAGAAGGTGTCGACACAGACAGTTTGTTGTGAAATATTAGTACCTCATTAGAAAATAGGCCTGCTTGACTGAAGACGTGGTTCTTGGGCAGGACTCTGGGTTGACATACCCATGCTTGGTCACTGACTGGACCAGACTTGAGGATGAAATGTCATTGGTGATGTTTTAGCTGAAACATGATTTTGCAGCTGACAAGCTAACTGATGGACATCTTGAACTTGGCAAATCCGTAGAGGAGGAGTAGCACCATGCCACCGTATTGCTAGGTGGCTCCTCCTGGTGTTCAAAGCCATGGTCCGCGAGGAATGGGCATTCCAGGGGAAAGCCATGGCTTCACCCACCTTTCACTAAGGACTACTAGAAAAGGTTCAGCCCAGAGGAGACCCAGATTCCTCCCTGGTCCGAAAACACCTTGTCAGGGGCAGGCTAGGTGGCTCTGTGTGGTGCCTGGCTGGCAGGATTTAGGTCTCCCGGATCAAAGCCATAGCTTCACCTACCTTTCCATGAGGATTACTGGAAGTGTTCTCCTTGAGGAGCCCTAGCCTCTTCCCCGGTCTGACGCCACCCTGCACTGGGCAGGTTAAGTGACTCTGCCCAGTGCTGGAGTCCCAGCATCCAGGAAAGGGGCCTCCCAAGCGAAAGCCACAACTTCCAACACCACTCACTAGGGATTTCTGGAACTGTTCAACCTGGAAGAATCCCAGACTCATACTGGGTCTGATGCCACCTTGCCCCAGGCAGTCTAGATGGCTCTGCCCAGTGGTTGAAATATCAGAATGGGGGCCTATGTTAAAGCCACGGCTTCACCAACCTCTCACTAGTCAATTTTTTTAGCTGTATGGCATGGAGCAGTACTCCTCTTTGGTCTGACAGTACCCACCTTGGGAAGGGCAGGCCGCTCTGGCTGGTCCCTGTGGGGAAACAGGTCACTTCAGACATAAGCACTGGCTTCATTCCACCTCTTGTTGGTAATTCTTGGAGCTGGTGTGACCGGAGGAGCCGAAGGTGCCTTCTCCGTCTGCCAACCCAGATGTTTGTCCCTATTATCTGCCTTCCGTTAACCCAGCCTTGGTTAGCCCAAGGTGGTTTAACCCCCCACACCTTAAATCCCCTGGGCATATTAAATTAGCCATTTTCATTAGCCCATTTAAGTGTTATGCGGTGGCTTAGCTAGGTTGCCATGGCCTAATGCAAACAGTGTAACTGGGCACATTAACTAGGGCACCTCACTTCAGTAAGTCCGCTGCCCCCAACACGCTTTAGCCTCCTTCAACAGTCTAAATCTGCTGTATCAAAGCTCACTACTATTCTCTCTTATACACACACACACTTGTATTTCTACTCCCTGCACTGTATTTCTGCAAGTCAAAGCCATAGATCCTAAAATGCATTTCCAAAGCCAGTAGATATGCCTCTTGTGAAGTGCATGCTCACAAAGACAGAACATGCAGGGACCCCACACTCACAACGCTGCCCTCACATAAGCACATAGCTCAGGGCTGCACTCACACAAATGCTTCACTCTGTACTCACACAGGCACAACTTTCAACCTGTAGACCACTTACAAGATCAATATGGTCGCAAAAGAAAATATTAATCCTGTATTCACAAAGGAACATCCCTCAAGGGTCACTCACAAAACATGTTGGCTCTCCTGCATTCACATAAGCCCTAATGCTCACACACAGTTCCACACTCACTAGGAAGCAGCAGAGTTTGAAAAGATGGTGGCATAGGAGACACATTTTGAGTATCTGGTGCATCAGTCCACTACTGTAACTTAAAGATCCTGAAGTAAACTACACTGAAGCCTGAATGCCTATTAAGTTTATCTAATCTCCCATAAGCCACACTTGGACAAGCACTGCATACTATGCGAGTCTGATCTTTGTGGGCATTTGCAGGGAAGAGTCTCACTTGCCTTACAGAAACAAAAGGTGGTGATTTGCTCTGTAGTGCAAGCGCATGCTAGAATCAGGAACAAAATAAACAACAAAACATATATGGCAACTAAATGTGGAGGGGATGTGCTTCAATAAACAAAATTCATAAGTACAGCTGAGCACTTGTCTGCCATCTTGGAACAGGACAAAATGACTGAATATTCAGAATACTGCTTCAAGCTTGTGTCACAGTGTTAAAGCTTGCAGCCATGATGCCTCAAATTCTGCATAAGAAAGTGGGCAAATAGTGGCAGTGAAGCTGCTGGCACTCTCATTACTCTAGTAGCACTATTCTGCATGTGCAGGTGAGCTCCTGGGGGGATAAAGCAAAGGAAATATCTTCAGATGTCAGAATTCTCTGGAGTCAGTGTAAGAGTAAGCAGGCAAAATGCTGTCACTCAGAATATCGGACATGCTAAAGACCAGTGGCTGTCTACTAGACAGGACCAAACATTGCCAGCAAAGCCAATGACTGACGGATCCACTACCCAATTGTATTTATGCTATTCTGAATTGCTGAACTATTACATGAATGACACTCTGTCTGATTAATAACTGATGCTGACTTGCTTTAAGCCCATTTTCTAAAAGTAAGATGATGTATTATTTTGGGAGAACATGAAGCTGGAGAGATGGCTAAAACATACTTTTTGTCATACCAAAAAAACACACAGAAATAGATAGAGCACAGGCATTGGAAGTACAGGGGGTCCTTGGTTCACACTCGAGACCTAAAAGCACTAGTCAAGAGCATTACAATCTTCAAGAAAGACATAGAAGTCCCAGGGACCACTGTCTGCTCTTAAAAAACAAAACTTCAAAGTTTAATTTTATATACTTTTTAAAACACTTTAAAGGCAAAAGGGTTGCCTTTTAAAAAAATATATATATATATATTTTATTAAAAACCAATCACAAACATGGTGGCTTGCTGACCTCTGAAGGTCACCATCACTGTGATGGGTACGATTCCTAATGGGTCGCAAATTGCGACCTACCTGAGTAATATTCATGAGGCAGGTCACAAATTGCACCCTACCTCATTAATATTCATGAAGTAGTTGAGAAAAAAAATCATACATTAGGAATACCGATTTACCTCCAGCGATTTGGAGAGAAATGCAATTAGGAAATAGGTATTCCAAATGTTTGTACATCTGGCCACAAGAGCCACTACAGACCCATAAGATTGCTCTCCTTGTGAATTTTTTAGCTCATCCACCTCTGCTACAGTACTGTGTGTAACAGTTACTCGAGTTTGCCCTTGGTCTGTATCTCACTCAGGGGAGCAACATTTAGTTTTCCAAGATACTGGCCGGTTTTCATGAGTCTCAGAAGGATATCACTACTTCTGGTTTTAATAAGGAAGAATTGTGAATAAGCGACCTCCAATAAGTTGTTCCAAGTTACCATTGCATTTATTTAGCATAAAATAAAACAAACAAAGCTCAAATTATTCATTTTCCCAGTTCCAGCACTCTGTCCCAAGTCTTAATTTTTTTTGCTAACTGCCAACATTTGCCCTGCTGAACGCAATAAACAATGTTACTGTCTTGTCTTCCCAGCAGCATTTGCATAACTTCTTCTCTGCTGCCATCAGGCGGCCAGGGCTGAACGAAGCACTCTGCACTTACAAAAGTGAGCATGTGCACTGCTTAGCCATTCAATACACTCAATGTGGCCTTTGCAGCGACCCCAGCAGGTGCCTCAGCAGATTGCTTGGAGTCTGCCTCTTGCAGCTGAATGAATCAGACAGAGATAACAGCACACCTCAAGTGCTATAAAAGCTCATGTGGACCTAGTAGGCAGTGGCGCTGGAAGAATTTTTAGACTGTGGGCATGTCACCAATGTTACATTGCAGAACGCATGGGGATTCTTAAAGCATCACACAGAGAACAAGGGTCACAAATAACACAATCCCATTCTGCAGGAGCGTGGTAAGAGTGTAGAATGTAGCTGGTGTTGCATTTAGAAGCACTCTGTCACAAATACATTACTAAAGCATGGTGTGTTACCACGGTCGTTCACACACAGCACATGTTCCATTGAAAATACTACTACATTTGCACAGGCCTACAATTTTTCTAATAAAACTAAATGGCACACAAACATATGGAAACTGGGTGTCAGTGAACATTTGTCACATTTGTCATGTTATGTGTATATCACAAAGTAAAGTGTCTTGATCTGTTTTAACCCTACTAAAACCTTTATTTCCATCATACTTCAGAGTGAGGAAAAAAACCGTTTCATTTGAACTTTCGTGTTTGTTTTGAAATATTTATGCTGTTAATTTATCCCATAGCCTTTTCTTTCACATTAGTAAGATTTTCACATAGTTCCCTATACAAAATCCTCCCACTTTGCAGTAAGGAAAAGTAAACTTCATTCTCCACGATGAGAGAGTAAGCAGCAATTTGCCAGAAGACTAAACTGACATTTTAACAACACAGCAAAAGTGACATGATCAAAAACAAAATTTAAATCCATCTTTAATACTCGTTCACATTCAGAACTCAAGCACTGTTAATTAGGTCCCCTCTCAAGACTCAAGGGGCTTTTGTAGATGGCCTTCCTCACACCTCTATGCCCCGGAGCATTGCGCTGGCAGCACTAGTGTAGTTACCGCCATAGGTTTATGGAACTCAGGGAGAGCAGCAAGTTGCAGGCATCTGTACCAGCTGGCCCTCCGGTCATCTGCTTCCCCAGTCACCGACCAGATGACCCGGGCCAACCACCAGAGTGCCCAAGCACATTACAGACAGTGATCCGAAGCCCCTGCCCCATATTTATACTCTTAAGCTTATAATACCCCCATTTATTTAAACTTTGGATTTATAATCGATTGATACTATCCCGACAGAGCCACAAGGGCAATCTCTAATGAAATTTCAGCTTTTAGCCTGAGCATAGCTTGATATCTGTTTTTTGATCCATGCTCACTTCTTATCCACTTTGAGAGGACTGGGGGAAACCTTTTGCAATCTACATAGAAGTATATGTCCACAGATAATACGTGAACTGAAGCTGAGCTTAACTGCAAATCTGTTTTTGAACTGTGCTGACTTCTTCCTACCTAGTTTGAGAGTACCGGGGGAAATGTTTTGCGATCTACATATTAGCAATTATCCAGAGATAACATATGAACTGACTGTTTGTTGAATAACCGTTCAGTATATGATACAAGAAAGACATAGCCCTGACGAAGCTACGAACTGTGTTGCAAAACATGCATTGTCTGAAAGTTGCCAAGTTGGCTCCACAACAAAACAGCAACACAGAATTAGCCTTATTTTGTAAACTGACATCTTTATTAATGACTGATTGTATGTAATTAGTTAGTGATGAGAAGTTGCAGGGTATATAGTATAGATCCACATTTCCAATAACAGGAGTGAATCTTATAAATGGAAATTATAAATACAAATATATATATATATATATATATATACACACACACACACACACACACACACACACACACACACACACACACACACACACACAGATATATTAGTTACAGGCAGTCATCAGTAGGTATACTTAGGACCTAGTTTCCTTGGGAGAAGTGTTTTTTGTTTTGCTAGTAACTTTGGTGCAGTTTGACGAATATTCACAAAATTTTCAATACTAGTGGGCCAGTCAATCAGCAGCTACCAGGAACGTTTCTCAAGCGTCAGGCCAAGAAAAGGGGGGTGGGGGTCCCAAAAATGCATTTTCCCCATGCAATTTCCCACAGAGATTTTAGACACAAGAACAACCTAGACCACTGAATGTAATTACACCAAATTTGGCAGAAAGAGAGATCTTGATCCAGAGATCTCTTTTTGTAGTTTGGTGTAAATCCATTCAGTAGTTTTTAAGTAATCAGAAAAAAAAATGTATGTGTATCTAGAGATGCGGAGGGGTCTGCGGATGCAACGGATCCCATGTTGACATCCGATTGGCTGCCACCACTTCAACCAAGAAGTGCTGGCAGACATCCTGGAGCTCGGGACTTGGCAGCGTCCCAAAGAAAAACATTAAAAAAATTAATTAAAAAAACAACATAAGGGGGAGGCAGTGGAGGAAAACACAGGGGACCCCACCGAGGGTCAAAAATGTTACACTATATGACACTAACAAGGTGACAAGAAGTCATGAGAAATTTACTGGACAGATTGTTAACTTTTCTTTCTATGAATAACAAAATGCATCCTAGTGAGCAAGAGAATGCAGTTATGACTCTGACTGAACTCTTAACATATGCAATATATGCTCCCACAAACTGGTACATTCCTGACATTCAGCCATTTCCAATATCAATATCTTGCAGTCTTGAAAAAGGCTGCCTTGTGAGACTCCTTTTAATAACACAGCAATGGAAAGTTGTATGACCTAATTTTTACCTAAGAGAGCAAAGTTGGTGCTCTCTACATTTGCTTAAGCAAAACCAATGAAGCTTTGTCCGACCAGGCAGAATTGACGCAGCTGAAATGCATCACTTATTGGACTGTGACATGGCGGAATAATACAAGCAGAGATGGGACCGTTCACACAGAAGTTAATCAGAAAACTGCAAGGTGGAGGCCATGTTGTGGGGACAGGCTACAAGCACAACAGGTCAGGGGGGAGACCAGAGTAAAAGTGGAGGGGGGGGGGTTAAGAAATGCCTAGCAAAAGGAGAAGAAACTGGTACAAAGCACTTGGAGATTTCACAGTGGTTTCTGTATGGAATGCAACGATTAAAGGAGAAAAGCAACAGTCATGTTAGAATCTACCTTGTTCTAAGGGATCAGATGGTTGTGGGGTGAGTAGGAAACCAAATAAGCCACAGTGAGTCAGACTACGAAACAGTGTCAAAACAGCAGCCACACAGTACGAACAATATTTTTTCTTCTTTGGTATGTCATACAAAAAATAGGGTCCAATGTACTATAGATCTGTGTGGTTCAAAACTTTGTAATTCACAAACTCTCAGGGTTTGCAACCAAAAATTTAATTTTGCTATGTACAAAATGCATTTTGCAGTTTGGAAAGTCCTTTCCGAATCCCAAACTGGGCTTTGCATATCTCCAAATCAAAATTAGGAAGGGACATGAAAGGGGTGAAATTCACTCCTTTAGCAGACGACTCGCAGTCCAGACTCAATCCGCTCACCAGAGAAACACACCTGTCACCGACCCTAAATCTCAAATATCCTTCTAGGGAGGTCGCAACTACTTATCATGATGGACGAATAAAGACAAAAGTAACGATTCAAAATACTCAAATAGCCACAACAGACCTTGAAAACAAAGCCTTTTTGAGCAAACAATCATGCACGCTCAAAAGGGCCCCAAGTAGAAACAAGTCGGAGGATGGTCAACGGAACAGGCCTATGCCACACAGAATTATAGAGCATTCCCAATCTAATCATGTTATTGAAAATTATAGGGAATCAAAGCAGGTCATTCTAACCCCAGATTATGACTCACGCGGCCAACTAGATAGCCTGAACAGGGGCAACATTCTGAGGCTTTTGGCAGAGCTTCCTTCAACTAAGAAAATTATGTCCCCAGATCTAATATCACTGAAATTCCTCTCCAACAGCGCTAAGAATGACCGGGAACAAACTCTCACTATGTGGAGAACAAGCGAAATCGCTGCATTAATTATGGCAGTTAAGCAACAGTTTGAAAACTGGGGTATACGGCTATCACAAACAACCAGCCCACGTTATCCTTTTCCCCTATTGTTAAATCTGAAAAGTGAACCAATCCAAAAAACGGAGTCACAGGCCCGCAAGCGCGGATGGGGCCTGGACGTCGGGGAAGCGGAACAGCGTCAATCCAAATGGGGGGAAAAAGATTCAAATACCTCTATTGACCCCCTAATTGTAGGGGATGGAGTGCAAGACGAATGGAGATGGATGGCACATACCCTAAATTCAAGGAGCAGTAATTGACCCACCATACGCAATGCACTAGATACAGATCAAAGGCCAACCGTTACTATTATGTCCTGGAACATTGCGGGAGCAAAAGTAATTATTACAGAAGGATTTACATTAATGTCCAGTTGCAACTACTCGATAATAGTGCTGCAAGAAACATGGCTGGTAGACCAGATAGAACTAGGAGGCTATTCTCTACACCACATTGGAGCTGAAAAATCAAACAAATCAGGCAGGGCAAGCGGTGGTCTAGCCACGTACATCTCTACGGCACTTCAGGTCACAACAGAACAGCTGGCCTTCTCATCGACGAATTTACAGGCAATAAAAATCCATTTTAGTTTCAATCATCACGCTCCACTAATTATCTTTAATGTCTACGCCCATCCGCGGAAACATCGTAAAGTACTTCTCTTCGAGAAGTTACTACAAAAGGTAGAAGAGATACGGTGCACTAATCCAGTATGGGACATCTTAGTAACAGGCGACTTTAATAGCAACCTGATATATACTCCAGAACCGGACGAGCAATTGGCAGCAGAAAACGCAATTTGGTCAGTGCTACCACAGTTACATGTCAATACAGATGAAACTGGAAATAAGGGGCAAGCAATTGGTAGAGGCCTTAGAACATCTGAGTATGAGGGTGCTAAACGGCAGGGTGAAAGGGGATGTCCCGCCCATCTTTACTCATCATAGTGCAAAATCTGCAACTGCAATTGACTATACTGCTGTCTCTCTTCCCCTGCTGGCACATGTTAAAAAATTCAAAACCATACCTACTCTTCACAGTGACCACTCGCTTCAGCACATAGAATTGGCTTGGAACGCTCCGTGTTTTCTTCCAGCCATAAATGAATTAGGAACAGTAACCTCTGTCAATCTAAACCGCTTGTTTTGGACGGATTTCCTCTTTACCACAGCTGTGCAAAAATATAAAAACCCTGCTTCAATCAACAGCATGCCAAGATCTCCCAGCTGGAGAAGTGTGGGCCAGCTTTCTACAGTTAGTACCATCACTTTGCTCGGCCATGCGTCAAGCTCCAAATCATAACCGGAGGCCACTAACTATGCCACCAAATATCTTAGAATTAAGAAAGGATCTGAGACGTAAACTCAGATCCACAAAAGATAGACCTCCTACAGAATCTTTATGTGCCCAAATAAAAACCCTTTGGAAAACTTTTAAGAAACAGCTATGGCAAATACGAACCTAAAAGGAGGATGATTTCTGGATCAAATTACTTTTCAACTTAAGAAAGGCTAATACTAGAGAATTCTGGATGTCAGTGAATGAAATAGACCGAAAAGCAAGAGTAATAAACTGTACTTCAATTTCAGAAGATAAATGGGTGGATTACCTGTTAGACATCTTTTTTAAGCCAACCCCTACTGTAGAAAATCAGCAACTGAAGGCTTCACTAAAACCTACAGACGTTCCTCAGAGTGATATGAGATTCAGTGCCAATAAAGTAGCCCAGGTGATCAGAAGGAGCCATAGGGACGGGGCTCCCGGCCCTAATGGTCTCCCCAAGCCATATTCAAGGCAGATTTCGATCATTGGCCAGCCACTCTGTCAATATTATATGCTGAAGTCGAACGTAACAGTACCATTCCTGATAGTTGGAAAGGATCCATCATTAATCCTATATACAAAGGAGGCAGCAGGGCAAACCCAGCTAGCTATAGGCTGATAGCTCTAATTGACAGTGAGGCCAAATACTTTGCCTCTTTAATCCTAGCAGACCTGCTCACCTGGTCTAATTTAAATAACCTGGTCCTTATGAATCAAACTGGTTTCCGGAAGAGCTACAGCACAGTGACTAACATTCTTGCGCTAGGAGACATAGCCAACCGAGCAAAGTGCTTAAAGAAAAAATTACACATATGTTTTGTGGATTTCAAAAGTGCTTTTGATTGTGTGGACAGAGCAATTCTCTGGAACAAACTGCAGAGTTGGGGTTTGCAAGAACGTATTTTGAGGTGCATAGAATTGCTGTATGACAAAACCTGGGTACAAATCAAGGTAGCAGACGGCTCAAAAGTTTCCAGGAGAATACCAACAAATATAGGATTAAAGCAAGGCTGCGTGTTGGCCCCACACCTCTTTAACCTCTTCATGGCAGATCACTCTGCAAAACTAGACGCAACCAACTCACATTCTCCAAGGATGGGAAGTCTGGCTATAACACATCTATCGTATGCTGATGACATTGTTCTGTTAAGCCACACAAAAATAGGGTTGCAACGACTGGTTAGTGCCTTGGGTGAATTTGCAAAGACAAACAAACTAGAGGTTAACACTTCAAAGACAAAAACAATGTCAATAGGCTTCTCTTTGAATCCTGCAAACAAAATAAAATTGAATGGCTTCACTCTTGATACGATCTGCAGCTACAAATATCTTGGACTTACAGTAGACAATAAGATCAATTTTGTACCGCAAAACCAGTATATTCTACAGAAGTCCAGAGCCTTGGCGTTTGCTTTCTGCACTCTTGCTAAAAGATTAAAGGGCCCATCATATAAACCACTAATGCCGGTTATGTCGGCTAAATTCCATCCAACAATTACATACGGAAGCGCAGCCCAATACAGGAAAGATGCTAGCCTTCTGGAAAGGCAGCAAATAAAAATCTATAAGCAAGTCTTCAATCTTCCTCGATCTGCTTCCCCTGCACAGATAAGGCTGGAATTTGGTCTAACACAACAGCAGCTCGACAGGAAGGCCCACACAATAAAGATCTGGTATAAAATAAGTAAAAACAAACACTGACAGCCCGCTAGTAGCGGCACTATGGAGTTCAGTAAACGGCAATCCTAATTCAGTATACAACAGATACCTGAACAACTCCTAGCAAGAGACGAAAACAAAGTACCTATGGGATTCCAACATGTCGTATTCCCTTTTGTGTCGAGCAATAAAAAAGGAAATAATTATCCAATCTCTTCTAGATGATAAAGCTAAACTTGCGCAACGCTCACACGCCTGGCTGGTAATGCACACTTATACCACCATGGCCCCATCACAATACCTGGCCGAAACCTTCGCACTACACATCAAGCATCGCTTCTTGACTCTGTGTTTGGGAGCATCTCCTACTAGAGCGGATCAACCATTGTGGAAGAATGGAGGAGAGACTTCCTGCAGGCTATGCAAAGGCCCGAAAGAAGATATGGTTCACCTGATTTGTATTTGTCCAGCCTAAAAGGAAGCCCGCAGACAACTATTAAAACCGCTTTTTATGAGAAATGGGACACGTTCCTGTCGGTCAGCGGTGATGTCAATGTTTGATCCTAATAATGCACAATCAATATGCAAATTTATCAAATTCTTGACTGCACACACCAAAGACGTAAACCTGCCATCCGGGATGCATACTTAATCACACGCTTTTTTGCATCTTAGAATTAAGAAACTGATTTTAGATCCTTGCATGGTTTCATGGCCAAGGAATTTACGGACTTTTATAGAATTTTAGAGATGTTTTATCTTTAAATATGTTGTATTATAAGATGATTGTTATGGTTTTTATTAACTAAACAATAAAGATTATTTATTTACCAAGTCTTTCCAACTCCAGTCGCACAACTTCTGCCTGAAAGAACCAGTCCTATTGGAACTCTGGTGAGCGCATTTGTTTTTGGGGTTTTCCATATGTTTCACAATATTTACATAACGTCAGCATGCAGCAGACTATTTAGCATTAATACACCATCGAGAACATGGTCTGTAATCCTACAGAAAATGTACATGTTACTGAAGTTAACGAACTTAGGTCTTATTTGTATGTGTTGTTATAGTTTTTTGTAAAAATAAAAGCTAGTTAAAAGTAATTGTGTTTAACAAGGAGATTTATCAATGATTATTTTACCACAACTTGCTCTCACAACCATTGAAAAGCCCCAAAGAAGGCAGCAAATGATTCACAAAGGGGAAGCTCTCCATGTTGGACATCTTCCTCTTTGGGAATCGTGTTCGGCATCTATGGGGATGAAAAGGAGAAAGGAAGTAATAGACGGTGTCCCCTCGGCTACCTTCAATGTCTTCCCAAATGGAATTCATTTTTTTTTTAAGAAGCACTGGTTCTTTTAAGGCACACAGGCTACAAAAAAAAAGTTTCCAGTTTTAGAAATCTGCTGTTCCTTCCAGGCCAACATTTCAATGTTTGTTATTTGCAATCCCCTGTAATAGGCTACATTTGGCTTAAATGGGATTAGCTAGGCAGATCAGTATTTGCCCCTCTGTGAATGGAAAATCAGCCATGTAGCCAGTTAATACATAGGTCACATTGTAACATTACAGACAGGTCACAAAACAGTTGCTGGCTGCACACTTTGCACCCACTATCTGGACCTGTATGTTAGTAGATTGCTTTGCCAATGCTTTTTGCTGGTGATGTGAAGCATTGAAAAAAAATAAAAATAAGGAATGGCATGGACCCTGTACTTGCTTATGTCACCACATATGCACAGACCTACGAAATGATTTTTTTAAATTCTTTTTTTATTTTTTATTGATCTAATGTACTACGTACATCGGGAAATTGAAAAAAATATATATAAACTTATTTGCATATAAGCACTTTTCAGATTTCGGAAAGGGCCCATTCCAAAATCCTAAAATAAAAAAAAATATTTTAATGACTTCTAGAGATGAGGGTGTAGGAGAGACAAGAAGTCACCGGGGTGAAGGAGCAATGGAGGTACCTAAATAAAGTAGAATGCAGAGCAGTCAGCAGCAAACAATAGCTGCTGTGCTTCTCCCATTAAGGTAAAAATGTAAATAAAAAATTCCAAATGACAGTGATGGTGAGCAGAAAAACCGATGAATGGGTGGTAAGGCTGGTGAATAGGGGGCCAGTGGGGTGTAATAAGCAAACAGCAACCAAGAGAGAACAAGAAAACACATGACCTCTCCTGGAGTGCTTAGTGAAAAAGAATAAAGTATTCCATAAATGTGAGCAATGGAACAATACAAGTCAGCCAATCAAAAGGATGGTTCAAAGTATATGCCGAAGTAGAGGGACAAGCACAAGAAATAAAGGCAAGCCATTGAATAAGCAAACAACTGACAGTCAATTTACAGTGACAAAGCCAACCAATGGTAAGCAATAGGCAGACTATATTCCTGCTAAGATCATGGCATGGTCCACATCAGGCTTCGCTTTCGGACAACGCAAAGGTGTCTGGTATGCAAGATCTAAAAATGTTTTGAGCCAATCAACCAGGAGACTTTTTTGTAAGGTAGGGGAACAAGGAGATAATATGATAGTATTGATATGCACTAAAATGATAGGGCAATTTGAGGCAGTCATAGCATATTTTTCTTAGAGCTGTTGGGCATTTGAGGATTATGTGAAATGAAAGTAAAAGTCAGCAACAGAAAGATACAAATTGAGAAGAAACAATATGAAAATATTATGGCAAAACAAACCCATAAAAGTAACACAAAAGAGTCACTAAAGAGTGTTTGAGGGCCTGCTGACAACCTGGAATATCAAAGTTTATGGGGAAAAGAGAATAACTGAGAATGGATGCATGCACAAACTTTGGTGTGTGCTACTTATTAGAAAATTGACCATTTGCACCACAAAGCTAAGAAAACTGAAAATTAAGTACACAGGGTTTTGACTGTGTATCAGACAGAAGAGCCACTCAGAAAGAATTTTGTGAAAATGTTTATCATGCAAAGGTTAACTGGTCTGGCTCCGATTAGAGACACACTGGGGGCTTGGAAAATAAATGTCATTCGTAGGTGGTATCAATTCGACAAACACATCGGAATTTCGGTTGAGCTCTGGGTAACAAATGTGCAACTTTGTATAAAGGAAGGAATAAATTAAGAAAAAGAATGAAAGTCCCATTAAGACACAGGTCAAATAGAAACTTTATTGTATGGCACCAACTCTAAAAACAAATGGGTTGTGACACATCACAGACCTCCCAAGAAACAGATCAACTCAGATCAAGAGAACCATAACCAGCCATGATAAACTAAATCGTAGACGCTTCAAATCTATCCACATGAACAACTGCTGCAACAAACAGAGCAGGTATAGAGATATACAGGAGCATCTGAAAGAATATAGTTGTGAACAAGGTGGGGAAGAGTGTACCAGGTAGGCTGACTTGTGGAATGGTTTGCCTACCATTGAGATACAAGTTGAAGAAAAAATATTTTAGGATCTGTAATCAGTTCAAAAGGTTTAAAGCACAACAATTCAAAAGCTTCAAAATATTGAACAAATAGAAAAGGTTGATATGGATATTTAATCTCTTTAGTTTAGATGGTGAGCATTCTCAGACAACGGCCTATCTCAGGAGTTAATCTCTGACACAGCTCAGCATATCATGGCAATACTTAGGTATTATTGGATTTCTACAAGCAAAGGACTTTGCAAATGTTGAAACAAAAACTCAATTGAGGTTTGGGCATCAAGAGTACCCCACCAGAGAGAGATGAGCAAAGACGTCCAGCGTCCTTGGCTTTTCTCTGGAAATGAAACAAGAAATTAAAGTCTTCAATCACTGGCAGTCATAGCACTAAGAATGTTTATCAGAACATATCTTGTGGATTTTAGAGGGTGTATGGGAAACACATGCCCCAATATTTGGCAAGCTACCACAGGTCAGGGCCAGACAATTAAATTTAATTCAGTGGCATAATTTGAAAGACCATAGTGATATTGAAACACAACCTATTTTGCTTTCACTCTTAGGACATCACAGGAAATTATGTTTTACAGTACTTGACCAACTTAAGGGTCCATTTTAGTTTTATTTATAATATGTATATATTTTTTTTAGACATGGTAAATCACAGGGGTTACAAAGCTGTTGACCACAGTAACCTAGCATCTCAAAGACATCTCAGAGTTTATAAAGTATTTGACTTGATGGTGCTCCGCATGCTGGTGAACTGGAAATGTACAAGCATACTTGGAAACTAGCACAGGTGATGTTAACATCTATCAGGTTTTTTCCTGATCTTTTCAGCAGTCAAAGGTCAACTGATTCAAACAATCATTAACACAATTAGAAGCAATACAACAATTTATTGAGATGAAGAGAAAAAAACAGGTAGGGGGGCTTAGTATACACTTTACTCATTTATAGCATCAATGACATGATCCAAGTTTTTAATCACTTGCACCAAAGTTCCTTTTTGGAAATTAAATGATCTCCCAAGTCATAGGACAAGCACGTATGTTCTCATGAGAATGTTACATTGCAGAAGAAGAAATTGCAGAACTGCAATCCAACTCAATTTTTTGGGAGACTTATGTATCATCTTTGTATTATATTGACAGGGTGGCACACACATTATGTTTAGTAATGTACTGTTTATGTAGTGAATTAGTTACTGGGAACTGTCAGATCTCCAGAGTTCTAAAACTACAGCTGTGAATCTTTTAAGAGAAAAAAAACACCTGAGTGTTACTGAACGAAATGCCTGAAGGACGGATTAGTTGGCCAGTTGCAAACCATTTTCACTGAACAGAGTTGTGGCGTATGGGTGTTTGGTAAACAGCTATGGATGTCTAACAAAGGATGCTAAACTGGTTTAAAAACATAACAGCTGAAGCCAAGAGACAAGATAATACACCAATATAACATTTAATCGCCATTAACTGAAATTTGAGTACATAACGCCATTTATAATGGTCAACTAACTTTTTACCAGAAAGGTTTTTAAGTAACAGGACAACATCACAGAACGTTATATGAAAAGCCATTCTTTTACATTATATTGAATTAAACATGATAATGCATGAAACATTATATTGCATTATAGTATATCGTATCATATAATATATCATATCATATTGTACTTAGGGATGAGCGATAAATACCGCTCCGCTGGTGGAGTCGGCGGAGCTTTGACCACATAACATGGAGTTCTGGCCAAATTCTGACAACTGACGCAAGGCAGAGTTTTCTCGCATGAGGCTCCAACACAAAGCCGCGACTGTTCACAGTCAAAAAGCTGCTGCTCAAGTAGAACATCTACCTGAGCAGCAGCAAAATCAACGTGGGAAGCAGCACCATGTGGAACACCGTGCCATTCACACTGATTTGTAAGTGGAGAACAAGCTCCCACGGCTTAAAAAAAAAAAAAAAAAAAATAAAAAAAAAAATCAGAATGAGCTGCACAACTTGCCTAATTCTGCCTGTATTTGGAATCCCGCAGAATCTTGCTGAATTTTCATGTAACTCAGTAAGTTCTGCTAACGTCTAGTTATAATATAATAAATTATATTACATTATACTATAACTGTTCAGCCACACTTGACCACATTGAACACTCCTCAGCCCTGGCAATGCCAAATATTTCCTAACAGAGTTGTCAACCTCATCTCTTCAGTCTCCATTTCCAACACATACTTGGTGCCTTTATTCTGGCAAATGATCCCAAACATCTGCACTTGTCAGGAACTTTCTACACTTCACATTCAAAACCCCACAAACTGGAAAATCAGACCTAGACAAGCCCACAAAAAATATTCTCCTCCTGCATCATACAGGTCACATCAAAACCAAATGCACTTTGACAGGCTCAAAACTAAAAGACATGCACTAGAACTAAACTCCACAGCAATCTCACCAAGAACACAAGAAAATCTTGAACCTTTACCAGTCGTCCCGAATAACTCATTTTTTCCCCCAAAGTCACATAAACTCTTTGCAACCATTTCTCGGCAGAGCCAAATCAGACTACTTTACCTATACCATCACTGAATCGAACAGTTAATTCAAACTTGTAGTTAAAGGTAGGAAAAACACTGCATAATTTCACTTTGAAACACCCCATCACCCACTCCATAAAGGCCCTTGTCCCCGAACTGCATGCTTCTGCATGGTCATCTTTCTTTTTTTCTCTGAAATCTGGATAGATCTTCTCTATCTTCCGAACACAGACGAACCCTGCACGCCTGCCCAACTTCTGGCCTAACAACTGCCTCACTTTCTTTGGCAAGGTTGTATAAAGAGATATGAACTCATCAAAACCATTGTCTACATAAAAGAACCTTGAACAGGCACACAAAACATAGGTTCATCTTTGGTGCTGTGCAGAGACAGTGATGCTGCAGAATTTTGATTTAAATCACAAGTGAAGAAGACCACTGCTTTCTTGAATTCTTGACCATCTGGCAGCCTTTGATGACCTATCAATAAGTCTCCCTTCAGACTTTCATACCACTTGCGCATCACTAGAGCATTCCTTACTTAGTTAGCCTTTATACTGTGCAACAAATGGTAATTCTTTTAGAAGTACTCATCCAAATACCTTTCTACCTATAAAGTATTGAATTCCAGAGCCCACTTCCTTGCTCCCAAGAAAGTCGCCCTTTAAAGAACACTTGCAGGGCATTTTTATCTGAACGAGACTTCAACCTACATCTATACATCTATGTGAGACAACTGAACTCAAGGTACTGTTGATAAATGATGTCCTACATTTACGAACCTACTTAGAAACCATCCAGTACTCTTTAATAACCTGAAATACCATCCACACAACAAACCAGAATATTTAGTGGACATTATATCCTCCTCTAGCTGTTCTCACCTCACGCACAATAACTTCAAAAGAAAATGATAAGACAAGAAAAAACACAAGTTTGACCCTGATCTCTGAAACAGTCTTCACCTTCATTTACGACTGGACCAATCACCCTGGTCCATAACCTGGAAATTAAGACCCTCTACTTCTCCACCGATCTTTTATATATTCAACTCTTGGCTTGATTTTCCTACACCTCACATACTTTTAAACTTCACTTGCTATACTATTGCCATCACCTACTTGTGAACTCTATTCTAGTAACAATTTATCTCGCCATTGTTTAAATAAACTGTACCTCAGCAGCTGTAATCCATATTTTACTGTGTGTATATCCTTTATGTATATAAAGGGATTGGCTGCACATAAGAGGTTGTTCTGCAGTGCACACATTCATCAATGAAATAAAATACATACAGTGGCGTGCCCTTTAGGGAACATTTGCAAGGTGCCCATTTCCCGAACTTTCCACCTAGTACCAAATTTGAATGGCATTGTAATACTCCACGCCGTGTGTTGATTTTTTAAAGAATTTTGCTACATTCCATTTTTAATCAAGGGAGAAAAAAATCAATTACCAATATAATAAGCTCATCAATTAACTCTTTAGTTTCTTCAGTGAACTGAAATTGGCAATTAGGTGCACATACCTATTTCCTCCTTATTCCTTTTATGCCGACTTCAACAATAAAACTGCCACTCAGTACTTTTACATTATTTTTAACACTTTTTGAAGTTGTCAGCAATCCAAGACTAAAGGCCTGATTAAGACGCCCGCAGTGATGACAGGATCACCAATCTTGCGGTCGCGATCAGAACCAGCGCTGCTGTGGCAGTCCGACCGCCACATTACGATGGTCAGACCGCCATCTCTGCCAGATCAGTGATCCTGACAGGCTGACGGTGGCGGAGGTTGGAATAAGCCAGGGCAGCACTGAGTATAGAGCTGCCCTGCTGATTATGATCTGGTTCTGCACCAGCCTTTTCATGGGGGTACCCCGCATGAAAAGGCTGGCAGAGAACAGGTGCAGGGGTCCACCGGAATGCTCCTGCACTGACCATGCACTTGGCATGGCCAGTGCAGGAGTCCCCCTGCCCAGCACTCTTGCAATGTTCACTTTCTGCTGTGCAGACAGTGAGCATTGCGAGTGTGCTGGTGCACCCAGCAGGCAGCAGCATTGCCACCAGCTAGATTACAAGCCAGCAAAAATGATGCCGCCTCTTTCCTGCTGAGCTGACCGGCGGAAACCTTGGTTTCCGCCCAGCAGGAAAGTTGTAATGGGCCCGGCAGGGAGGTAGCCAGCTTGGCGGCAATCACCCTGTTAGAAGTTCGGCGGATGGGTTATCCCATCCCCCGAACTCATAATGAGGCCCTAAATTCCACAGATGCTGCACTGTTCAGGTCTTCTCCAACTGGCAGTTAACAGAGATGAACAGACTAATGCAGGTGCTTACTTAAAAGGAACATTTTTTGATGTGCTACTAAAAATACCTGTAAGTAATAGGAGGCTAGTGGCAAATGTGCTGGTATTTCCTTATTTGTAGATGCAGATAATAAAAATCATTTGTCCACTAAATCTCCACTACATAAAACCGTGGCAAAATTCTGTTTTTGCACTATAATTAGTTCCAAGCACAATTACTATCACAAAATGTGCTGGTGAAGATTGCTCCTTTCATGTAGAGGTATACACTGAATTTTTGGTATTGAAAGATCCTATTGGAAACTCTTTCATGTGCTAGCAGAATGTTGAAGAAACATTCCGCTGATTAAAAAAAAGTAGCGGTCACCCTCCAAGGGGACAGTTTTACATAAGAAAATTATTAATACTTGAAAAGTTTTTTTTTTTCTTTTCCACAGATCCTTGTCCTGGGGAGATTCAATGGAGGAAGAGGAGAAAATTCTAGTGAATTCAATATGTAACAGCTGGAGTGTTTGCATACATGATGCAAGACATTGTTTTAAGTCAACAAACCTAGCTACGCCTTAACCATATGTTTCTAGCATCAGTTCAGCAGCACCCGCTAACAAGAGGAGTTTTCCACAAAGAGACAGAATAGCAATAGCATTGGGCCCAAATAAACACCAATTATAGAAGGAATGCATATCTGCTGAATGTAACACTTGAAAACCAAGCATTTTACGTGAATGGTGAACAGGGAATCCAAAGCATTATGATCGAATAATGAAGTCATGCCTTTCACATGAACCAGCCATGGGTCCAACCACACCAGTGATGGTGCTTCGAAATGTTACAGCAGCATGTCATTTTACATGCAACACAAGACCATGCCACAGCGAGATTTAATCATACAAATATATTACATGCTCCGAACAGGACATTCGTCATCTATGCTAAACTGCCGAACTGGAAACTGGGGACATGTGTTCTAATCTTGGCTCTGCCACTCGATTGATAATTATGTGATTCTGGGTTGGTCAGTTAGTCTGCTTGTCTTTAAAATTGTAAATTGGTAAAAACAAAAAAATATGTGCATTCTGCAGTGATAAATATGGTACATGTGTGTCAATCACCAAGTGGTGTGTAGCCTCTGCTCCGCTCCAGCTAGCTTTACGCCACATAAATGGCAATACATAGAGACCACAGCGATATAATACATAGGAGTATGTAACCATTTATGTAGCCATTTATGTAGCCATTTAACTATCTGATTAAACAACCATATACAAACCTTCAAGAACTGCGTTGGGCACTACCGGCCCAACCAAACTTAAAGGCACAGGTTAACACTATTATATTTAAAAAAACGCACATTTGGTGTTCCTAGAGGATTGTTTGCTACACAGTTTCAAAAAGAGACAACTGTGGTGGATTTTCAAGAAATCCCAATAGCTCTTTTCGCAATAAAAGAGCCAGACTCATAAATGTAGCGCCTGTCTTCTTGGCCTTCCAGTGGGGAAAGCGACCGAACAAACAGCCCTTTGGAGTGTAGAATCCAGTCCCCCCCGAGGCTGCTGACAGGTGGTCTTTAAACCCTTTGTGGCTTTGGTCTACGTTTGAACAGTCCCTAATCATGTGTTACTACCCAGTATCTTCATGCGAGCAACTATGACATGTTAAAAGCGCCGTCTCATTCATCTTATCGCCCTAGGAGCTAGGCAAGTCCTATGTAAAATGTAACTGGGTGCATTTAATGCAGGAGTTTGTTAGTTCTTGAGTTTATGGTTCATGGTCCTTAAGTTCATTCTCTCGTAGGCCTCATACCGTATGGAAGGCGGTCCTCGATGCCCCATATTGTAGGAATCGTCTCGATGGAACACAATCTCCCTCTATCAATTTCTGAACGGGTTTTATCGTGCCCTGGGAGTAACAGTCAACTACAGTTGCTAGTTGGTAAATTGTCTGGCTGCGTAGAGTCCCTGAGGTCTTGAAAGCCACACCAAAGGTATGGTGTGGGTAGGTCAATGCTCAGCAGTTTTTTGTAAACACCTTTTTCAGCATCTCAGGGAAGTTCATACAGTCGGGGCCACTCTCAATCAGACTCTATAATACCAGTAGGTAATTCAATGCACCCTGCTACTTTCTGTCCAGAGGGATTCCTGTATAATTTGTGTGAGCACCATCTAGCATTGTAGTTGGGCGGCCAAGTAATATAATTTGAAGTGTGCTGCACCATCATCCTCTGGGAATTTTTCCTTCCTCAGCACCACCTCCTTGATGTAACAGTGGTGCAATTCTACAGGCGGGACTTTATGATAAAACTTTACAGACAAAAGGCTAAGTTTAGGCCTCTACTGAAGTTGCTTATCCTCATATTTTTTTATGACAATGATAGCATAATGTAAAAACAGTAAATTATCAGGCAGGTGGGCGCAAGATGGGTGATGCAGAGCCATTAGCTGTCCATGGCTCCACACCGCTCAGGGTCTTACTCAAAGGCATCCCTGCCTTCGCAATTTTGCAAAATGGGAATGTGCACTTGTAAATCGATTTGCTCCAGTCAAGAGCCTGACTACATTTTTGCCAAGGTTGGAAAAGGCAGGGAACACCTAGCAAAAACATACATTTTTTATGCATTATAACATTGTATTAGGCATGTGGAAATGTCCTCACACTGCAGCTGACCAGGCATACTCCTGGTAAACTGAAAATTCCAGAAATGAAAGCAAATCAATACTGTAAAAAAAAAGGTGCAAAACTACGGGCGTGGTTTTGTTCATTTCTTTGTGAAGCTGGCCTTCAATGTCCAGAGTTACCCTGTCATATTATTTTTTATTCCCTTGTTTTATTAAAATTAACCTCCACTTTCAGGCCAACATTCCTGACAAAGTCCAGTAGTGGTCACTGAAATTCAGTACTACAACTTGTGTCCAGGCCGGGGATTTACGATTTACTCAACATATGATTTAATTTAAATATTTCGTAAAAGATTACATTTATTAAAGGATTATCTCTTTCAGCAACTAGATGGATCTAATTTTATATCTAAAACACGTTGTTTGATTATTGGAATTACAACACATATTTCGGGTTGAATTATTGCCTTCAATGAGCAGTACTTCTTTTCTGGGAGTATTCAAAGTGAGTGTTATTTCTTTACAAGACTTTCTCCTGCAATGGAATCCAGGAATAGTTGTTCCCACGGGATTTCCCTCCCTCTTGCTAAACATGCGGCAAGTCATGCCAGCGGAACGGCAGCCAGGTTATTGGAGATGTGTTCAGTGCTGCCTGAGGAAGTCGAGCGAGACTTTCCCCTCTTTGAGGACTCTCACGACCACTAGACCACAAGCCAAGGAAAATAACCCCAAAATGAAAAAGTTGCCAACAGAGTCTAAACAAGCATTTTCAATGCAATGGGTCTCGCATTTGCTCGAGTTACAGCTATTAGCGTTGTAAACTCCTAACCAGACTTTTCTTGCCACACAAATTAAAAGAAAAAAAATGCAGCGCAATCGAACTATGTAAAATGCGGGGTGATCGTGCTGAAATTAAAAATGGAAAAACCAAGCACAATCGTGCTATGTAAACCAGAGCGCGATCGCGCTCTGTGGAAAATAAACTGATAAAGTAGTCCAGAAACCATGCTGAAAACATGAGCCCCGTATGTTTTCAGTAGTTTACCGGTGCTGTGTAGGTGGGCTAAACACCGGAAAAGGCATGACGTATGCATGCCTTTCACAAATGAAAGCAAGCGGATTTTAAAAGGCAAGCCCACGAACCAATGAAAGTGACTGACATGACATGGGCGTGGTTGGAAGCCCAAAGAAAGATTACTACAGGGGATGGAGCGCTTTGTGCTCGCCCCTAGAAACAAATAATTAGGTCCACAGGAACAGTGAAATGGTGCATTTGCCATATAACCATGGATCTTCTGCACTCACCACGTACTACATCCACTGCTCCATAATTTGCAAATGTTAACAAGATTAAGTGTGGTGCAATGCAGAACCAGACGGTGCGAAAGTTAACTGGTCTGTTCCTTTCTGCAATGAAGCATTTGAGGAAAGGACAATGTAATTCAGACAGTGTGAACATCCCCTTTTTATGAACTAGGGGAGGGCTTCTGTCTCAAAACAAAACAGAAATCTTAAACACTTACATGTACTTTTAACAGAGTGGAAAGAATAATTTCGCCCAGACCATGACTTGTTTTTTTTCATTATTCTCACCAAATCATGTTCACTTCACAGACACTATTCTCGAAGAACACGCTTTTTAACAGGAACTCAGACAGTCTAAAAGAGACCCAAAATTATGTTTCTCCTTGTAAGGGTGCATGTTTTTTTGTTATTAACAAAGTGCCATCAAGTGAGACAAGTGCATAATAACTGAAATGTACAAAACTGTGCTACAGAGAAGTTTTTGGATGGCCACATGTATGTACGTATGTATGCATGTATGTATGTGGGACGTAAACCGAGCCAAGGACAGTGGAGCTTCAAGAGGCTACAGTGTGAACTCAAATCTCCAGGCATGCTTTGGTACATAGACATGCAGAATAAATTAAGCAAACCTGTTACTACAAATTGAAGGTAGGTATAGGCTTGCCTTCTGTGCCATTTGAGTGTGTTTTACACAAAATGTTTGACTCTGGAAAGTGGGGAGGACCTTGTTTTAAAAACGGTACATCCTATGCTTCCACGCAAGACAAATCTATTAATCGTTGGTGTTTACGAACATGGTCTGCTGAATGTGGATACAGTTTTGTTTCTTACAAAACATTTGGATTTTATAGCACAGGAATTATTTTTGTAGCAGTGCGTTAAAATGTCAACGTCGATAGACAATGCCATGGAACGTGTTGCATAATCTTCCTTCACCTGCTTAACATACCACATAATGTGCCTATACAGGCCACATAATTCATAAGCCCTGCCACATAAATTGTTATGCATTATTCCAGTTACCCAGTACATAACTACAGATTTTCGGTCATTCTGTTTCTTGGTCCAAATAACCATTTTTATAGTCATAGCAAAGGCTTGGCCAAATTAGTGAACTGAACAAGGTGGTGTCTAGGTAGGTTTAATCGGAACCACACACTAAATTTGGCATGTAGAAGAGATTTCAGTTAAAATGGAGTCTAGGTCTCTCATATTTTTTATTCACTTTGATAGTATTTACAAAAATAGGCCGGGGAACAATTATGTTCAATTTCCAAATAATGATAGTTGGAAGAATGTCCGGAGGTGCCTTACTAAGAAGTCACAAAATCCATCAAGACCATGAAATCTCGCACAATGCACTGTATTCAGGTGAGCCTCCCACAAGTTTTTATTTTCTGACAGGGTTAATTTTGGAACCATGTCCAAGATTTTACTGACGCTCTGTTTAAAACAGATAAAATGAATTTTGAGCACCTCTGAAAACAGGGCGGTAGGCTTGAATCCAGCTTGAACTGTAATAGAAAAGCTCTACCGTCTCCTGTTGGGATGTTTTCGACTATTGGTACCATTACATTATTAAAACCACTGCTAAAGTATATGGAGTCTGGTTCACATAAGCCTGCAGGAACAGAATGTAGATGGAAAGTAACAGAGTAAGGCGTGAGCATCCTCTGTAAGGGCACAAAACCTGTCTCGAAGCATCATATTCTGATGAAGTATGTTGGATGAATATCTTTACTACTTAAATTGTGTCTGAATAATAAATATTATTACTGGCCAGGTCAGGGCCAGTCACAGGGGACTTACACAAACTTTGTAGAACTAGTTACCATACCTAAAATGAGCATTTGTTTATTTTATGTTAAATCTTTAGTGATTTTACTTAACATTGTCAAAGTAACTAATTTATACGTTATCACTTGTGAATACAACAAGCTACTGAAAATACCACTTCAATGGTAAACCAGCATTCACAAAGCCAACCGGACTCGCCAGTTCAAGAGGTACTGGCTATGCCAATATGTTTTAGCCATGTTGTACCCCAGGGGCAGCAGTTCAGCATGGATTAAAATTAGTGGGGTAAAGGAGAGTGGCGCTGAATGTTGTAAAGCGGAATAAATTGGAGCACTATAGAGTGGCACAGAGAGTTGTAGAATGGTGCAGAGTGGTGTACAGTAGAATTGAGTGCCATTGAGAGGAGTGAAGTAAAGTGTCATGGAGTAGCAGCGGGTGGAATGGTGTAGAGTGTTGTGAAGGGAGGTGAGCGTCAGATTGGAGGAGATTGGAGGAGAGTGGAGGAGAGTGGAGGAGAGTGGAGGAGAGTGGAGGTGAGTGGAGGTGAGTGGAGGTGAGTGGAGGTGAGTGGAGGTGAGTGGAGGTGAGTGGAGGTGAGTGGAGGTGAGTGGCGTGGAGTAAACACAGTGTGTCAGAATGGAGAGGCAGAGTGTTGTGGAGTGGGGAAGAGGAGAGTGCAGTGGTGCAGAGGAGACTGGAGGGTTGTAGAGTGGAGTGGCATAGATGCTGATAAGTTGAGTAGAGTGCTGTAGAGTAGAATGATGTAGAACAGAGTAGACTGTCAGAGTGGAATAGTGGAGGAGAGTGGAATGGCATAGAGTGGCGTGGCAAAAAGTGGAGAAGATGTAGTGTCCAGTGACATACAGTAGAGTGGCATAGAGTGTCAGAGTAGAGTAGAGTAGTGTGTCACAAAATAGATTGAAGTTAAGTGCCATGAAGTGGGCACAGAGGGAGTGGAGCAGAGCACCATATAGTGGAATAGTGTTGTAGAGTGGAGTAGAGTGTCAGAGTGGAGTAGAGTTTAATGTAGTAGAGTATCAGAGTGGAGTATCGTGGAGTGTACTTGTTCAATCAACCTTTTTTCACTGCCTCTCAACCCATTTGGCAAGCTGGGCCCACCTACAATGGGACTTTGGTGGGGGGTGTGACTTTAATTGTGTCCTGGATCCTATCCTAAATCGTTCCCACCCTTCACTTCCTCCGGCCTCTCTGACGGCAAGTGCATGTAGCCTGATGGCCTGGCTTCACCACAGTTTGCTCTGTGATGCTTGGTGCCACCTTAACCTGAGCACTCAACTCTATTCGTACTGCACTCCAGTCCATGATCATGACTACCTGGCCAGAGAAATATTTGATCATAACACTCTATTGATGGGTCTGCGGTGGGATTGGGCGGGGTGCACCATGTGGAAATTACAACCCTTACCTATGGTGGACCACATATTTAAGGCCAGTTCTCAAATCAGATAGTGGATTATATTGACCTCAATGAAAGGTCGAACACCTCCCCAGCTATGAAGTGGGAAGCTTTTAAGGTGGTTCTTCTAGGTGCCTGTATCCTCACCACTTGGCTGAATGCTACACCATGTTGGATGTCCTAAACCAGGTGTAACAAGAGTACGTTACTATGGGACGACTGGTGATTGAGGACCGGGGACAGTGTCCCCTCTTAACGTCACTCCAGGATCAGGAGGGACAGAAACTCAAGCTTATATGATGCTTGGAGAAAGAGAGAATGTTTATGTTATTAGTTAATTAAAACCATAAAAGTAATCCTTCAACATAAAATTTGACAGAACCATTTTAATACACTGAAACACATATTACATAAATTTATAAAACTGAGAAGAGCTAAATACATTCTACAAATTTGAATTACTCCTGCTTGACTCCGGTTACTGGTGCAAGACTTCATGCGATCTAGCTGTGTGACCAGCGATGTTACCAAAATACCTTTCTTTCCTTGATGTGTTTACTCAGAGTAGATGGATTTTGTCTCTATTTGCACCCTCCCTATCACAGGCTTGTTTCAGCAGATGTTATTTTACCGGAATAGATTTCCAAAAATTGAACCAATCTAAAATTCAATATGGTGTTTTGTGGATTGAATGCTTCAATTAGTGCTTGGAGTACTCAGCATATATTGCCAAATCCCTTTTAAAGGAGGGGAATCTGGCCAACTACTGGCCTGGTTGATCAGACATAGCAACTTCCCCCAATAGCCCAACACCGCCAGGTGGATGGTGTGATTATTTTCCAGTGAGATATACTTGAGGTATTTGTGTCGTTCTATACTTCGCTGTACAATCCACCCCACAAACCACCCCCCCCAACCGTCATTGCGGCAGAAGTTCACTGATTTCTAAACATAGCTCATCTACCGGTCCTCTCCGCGATTGAGAGGCAAGAGATTCACGCCTAATGGTAGCAGAGATTAGAGAGGTGATAAAGGAGATGGAAACTGGAAGAACTACAGGGACCAATGTACTCCCACCCAAGTTCTATAAGCAGGATATAGCAGTCATGGCCCCTCATTTGACAAAACTGTACGAGTCCATATTAGAATCGAGCTGCCTCCCAAAGACCTTGAGTGAAGCACTCCTGGTCTCCCTGCTGAATCTTGGAAAAGACACCCTTAAGCCATCATCTTACTGCCCCTTATAAGATTCTCACGAAATTCTTGGCTTCCAGAATTCAACAGGTTATGAATCGGTTGGTACATGGTAATCAGGGTGGCTTTAACTAGGGCTGCAATATGGCACTCAATATTCAAAGCTTTTTTCAGCTCCCAGAGGGGGCGTGCCCTGGATGACGGCAGTCGAAACCCTGGTACTGGACTTGGAAAATGCCTTCAACTCGATGGGCTGGGAATAATTATTTGTGGTGCAGCACCGTTATGGATTTGGGAAACAGACCATTAACTTCATCCAGCTGCTCTATGTAGAGCCTTCGGTGCTTGATCCATATCGGTGAGGGACTCATTTCCTGCGCCATCCCGAGGGAAGACGCACCCTCCAGGGGTGCCCCGTCCCCATTGCTATTTGCAATGGCGGTGGAGCCACTAGCCGCACATACCCGCCATATCGGAGGCACGTGGGGTATCCCTTGCCGGACCGCACCAACATTCTCTTCCTCTACATGGCCAATGTCCTCTTTTACATCAAATATCTTACCATGGATCTCTCTAGCCTAGCCAGTCTCTTGACCACTTTCGGGGACCTTTTAGAGCTCCAAGTGAGCTGGATGAAGTCCTGCATCTACCTGTTGGACGCATAAGCCCCCTACACCACAGTGGTTATGGGTGGAGAGCCCCTGCAATGGGAGGACCGCTCCTTCCTCTATTTGGGCATTAATGTCTAAGACACAGACCCTGACCTCTTGGAGGGTTATCAGACCAGAACGGTGTTCTCCCTTTGGGCACAGGTTGCCTTTTTGAACCCCCCCCCCACTTTCTGTAACAGAGAGAACAGCTTTAGCAAAAATGGTCATGCTCTCCAACCTGCCGTATCATTTAATCGCTCTAACAATATTACTGCTCCAATCAATATTCAGAGATCTACATCAACTGCTTAGTGATTTTGTCTGGCATCGTAGTAGGCACAGAGTAGCCATCGCTAAGCTACAATTGCCAAGAGAGGTAGGAGGCCTGGGGGCTCCCAATTTCGAAAAGTACTTTCTTGCAATCCAGCTAAAAAGGTTGGTTCACTGGCCTCGTTTTCTCAACAGCCCCAGAAGTGTGCTCTTGGTGCCAGGCTGCAGCAGCTGAACCCCAGCATATGTTGTTACTGTCTACAGGTCACACAGTTTTGGCAAGATGTCCTTTGGACAACTGTCTCAACCACAAAAGGCCCACTTCTTGACACTTGGGAGGTGGGTAAACTAGGAATCTATAAGCACCAGAAAAAAATGAAAAAACTGTGAACTCTGGCTCTCTTCATTGACTTTGCCTTGTCCTATGAAAATGCTCCATCATAATGCTGGGAAAAGTACAAACACCCCCAGCCACCTCCTATGCCCGTACCCCTCCCTACCCCCTGGCCCCCACACCCCCCCACCCCTGGTAGCTGCAGTGGCATGCTGTGCAGGCGATGCTTCACAGAGAGGAAGCTAGGGCCTGAGCTGCTGCCCCACTGCCCGCCTATGGGATCAGTTACTAGCATGGTTTTGGGCACCAATCGAGAAGTTCCCTCCCATCTCTCCTTGTAAGGTTCCTGCCACTGTTGTATCTACACCTCTGGACCCTTATAGTGCATGGAATTACTGGATGTTAGCCTACACTCCTATCTGATGAATCATTGCATTATCACTGCTTTCTGATCCCTCCCCTATATCCTATCTGCCACGCATTCAAGAGTCTGAACCCATCCCCTCACCACATCTGCCGCCCAACTTATCCCTCTGTCCCAGTTGTTTTACTGCAGCAAATGTGACACGATCCACTTGCGGTCGGGATCTACCGTTGTGCAAAAATTGCTGACTGTATTTAAACTCAACTATCCGCAATGGGTCAGTGGTCATCCCTGAACCCTTATTATTTGCAGTGGTAAATTAGCACTTCGGACTGATGCCCTTTCCATGCCTGCTTACTGGAGACTACTATCCTAAACATGCGTCTTTTGTTTCTGTGTATGTTTGAAAAATCTATTAAACCTGTTAAAAAGGGGGCATTTGTTGCGCTTTACAAACCAAAACTATAAAAACATACCAAATGCCTTGAATTTGATACAGCCAGGAAGGAGGCGATGACATAGGGTGTTGCTTTCCAGGAGCCTTCCAACGCTGTAAAACAGATGGAGAGAGTTAACATAGTGCATATCAGGACATTCCATTTATCAGCGTTTGCAAACTTTTAAGTACTCATAAATAAAAAGAATACATTGAAATGTAGAGGTACACTTCATGCAGCAAAAAAATCAACCACTAAAATGCTTCAAAGAAACAACTTCATAGTCTTTGTTCGAAACCGGTTAGTATTTCCTATTGCCTTCCACGTTATTCTAGTAATTTTAAATTATGCAAGGAGCATTTTATTAGCACTGCCAAGGCTAAAATGGTACGACAGCGTGTACCCATATTTTGAATACCTGGATTTTTGGGGCTTTCCTGGAATTAACATCTGCCACGACGCGGCAGCTGCGGTAACTTGCATTAATTAAACATGCTCCCTCTACGTCCTCATGTCGAGAAGGTTTTGCTCAATACACATCACATACTAAATTGCCAAACTACTACAACTTGGAATCACGCTCAAAGGATTGTCTGCTCTCCCTTCTCCGAGAAACACCCACAGTCTGCCACCTAAAGCCACGCTGTCCTTCTGTTTTTCGGACGGCCCTGTGGACATCAGCGTGGAGGGCTCCTCCTCCTAGAAGGGATGTGGTGAACAGACATGTGCCGGCAGGCCTTGGGATGGTCGCTGAAAGCGCGGGAATTCCACATAATCTCGTCACGTGCAGACCGCCTTCTTGAGGGGTACGTCTGGGCGTGCTCGGCCATGCAGAGATGAAGAATGCAGCTGAACCTCTGCGGCATTGTTTAACTAGTCACCAGGAGAGCTCTGGGAAATTCCTCCGTCTGCTCATCGGTTACTTATTTCTTATTTCACTGAGGTGTAACTTCAAATCGGACAGCGACCGATTCGCCAGCCAGCCTGATGTGACTGTGTAGTCTTGGAAAGAATGCCTTTAGCAACCGAAACCATAAGGGAGTCGAAAAAAATAACCCCAAACCAAGCTGAGGTTGGGCGTTGCACACATCAACACCGCTACATTCAGTGTTCGCTTGAAGCATTTTTTTAAGTCAAGTTAACAATATTCTCAACTCATTTCTATGCACTCAAAACTAACCTTTGCATTTTGCCGGATTTTTATTTAACTGATTGTGCTCCATGGTTCTACCTTTCGAGAGGAGCTCTAGTTTGATGATCAACCCTTTGCTAAAAATGTATGCCCTTTATGTTGTGAAACATTCCTAGTCTCAGGAAGAATTGCAATATCACATATTTAGCTCCACTCTTCTTCAATCTATATAAAAGTAAACATTCAAATCAACCCCTTTCTAACTGCAAGGCTTGGAGGTCCCTGATCTATGGCAGACCTTACTATATACTCAGAATCCTACCAGGCACGCACGCCTTCTCACTCCAGCTCCATCCAGGTCCTTGAACATATGTTCCGCACATGGGCACAGGTCAAGCCGTTCAAGGGTCTGTCACAAGGCCATCTTGTTTATCAACATGGCACTTTGACACCAGTTTGGCTCGACAAACAAGTCCTTTCCGAGAAAGAGAGAGAAAGAGAGAGAAAGAAAGAGAAAGAAAGAGAGAGAAAGAGAAAGAAAGAGAAAGTGTGTGTGTGTGTGAGTGTGTGTGTGTGTGTGTCTCCCCCCCCCACACCCAAAGAGGAGTCCCCTGGCAGACAAAATGCTCGTCACAACAGAAGCTTTAGTTTGCTATTTTCTTACTGTTCAATGTGGTGTGTGTGTAGGTCTCACAATCTTTGCTTAATGACTTCAACTGCATAACAACCAGCAAAGACTAGAACTGTTGAAAGGGTCCTTAATGCTAGGTGTGAAGTAAGTGAACTTATCATCTGTTCCTTATCCGCAAACGAAGAGCAGGGCGTCCAGCGATACTCCCACTACAACTGTTAAGAAGTTCGAGCTCCCATTGTAAGGTCATTAAAAGCCAAAGGCTCTACCAAGAAAGGTAAACGAATGGGATGGTTTTATGTTATTCCTGCTGTGGGACCATTCCCAAATGGTGGCACTGTATGACAAATGATAAATAAACAAAAAGTGAACACAAGAAATGCTGCATCCCCACACTGCGTAAAAAAAAGCAATCTGTGGCTGGGGCTACTTCGTGCACATGATATACATGTGTATGTAGACGGCGGAAGTGCCACTTTCACAGATGACGTGTAACCGGACTGGCACCATTTTGATTCCATAAAGGACAGCACTTTATTTCTTCTTTCCCAGGTTGACACCACAGGCAACACCGAGGAATAGGGACGCTTTTTATTTACAGTACAGCCATACATGCTGCAACATTTGCTACATAAAACACAAGTTACATGTTTCTTTCATGAATAAACAATGATTTCGGTGGGAGTTGAAAACATCACAAATCTGGGGACTACTTAAATACATTGGAAGGTGCTTCAAGAGAAAATCATAGCACTATATAACAAACATTAGCAAAGCCAACAGGTCTCGACCAATAGGAAGGATGTGGCACTATGGCCAGTACAGGCGGACGGGACAACTACTCTGGAACTGAGGAACCTCAATAGTCTGTAATTCTGAGCAAATCACTTCATCTCCCCTGCCTTAAAAATAAAAATTGAAGTTGTGTAAGTGTAACAGATGCTCAAGTAAAGCATCACATAATTGGTTCGAATATGTGCTTTTAAAGAAATGTAAAAAAATGCAACTACAACCTCAATCACAGCAAGAGGGGTGGAGGGAAACTAATTAAGTTAAATTAATCCGTACTAAGGTCATGCTCCACAAGTGCTTAATTTGTAAATAAAAACGTGCCGGTGCCCAGAGCTCTCCTTTGAAACACACAGCTGCTGCAATGCAATGTGTGAGCACAGAATATGGAGGCAACGTAATCCTAAAGCCATCTTGGGCCTCTTCAATCCATTTACAGCCACTCCCTGCCACTTCAGCTCACTCTTGCAGCTTTCTCCGTGTGTGACGCTTTGTCGTTTTTCTCATTCACCATCTTTTCCATACGTGTCTTTTGTTCGCAGTAAATGCTTGGGGCACAAAAATAAGTGGCGGCCCTCAAAAATAAGTGCTGGTGCCCGGCATGGGAAACCACTGGCTCAAATTAAGCACGGAGCTCCACAGCGTGGCAAGGAAATGGCGGCATCCCCTGGGCTGCCAAATTAGAAGCAGCAAACAAGTATAATAACGGTGCTAGGAAATGGTAAGCGATGGGCAGGCTAAAAGCCCCTTTTTGTAGAGTTTTTTTTTCCAGATCCAATAAATAATCACCATAGTGACAGCGCATGTGCGCTGCCTGCAGGCTTGACCTAAAGAACATGTAGTCACATACGCATCCCAGGAGTCTTAGCGAGCTTTAGTCAAAAGTTTGTATTAATAACGCAAATAGGAATTTAAAATTTGCCATGGAGTCACATGCCACTATTGCAGTGTCGCAATCCTACTTTGTAGGTATGTAACATACATTTTTTATTATAATTTTACTCAAGACAAAAGTGTACAAAGTTGTGATATTCTGCATATATATATATATATATATATATATATATACACACACACACTTTTTTTTTAAATCCAACCTTCACGAAGTACTAAACTTGCATAATGAATAACCTCTACTTTGAAGCAAGAAAATACAAATTGAAAACGTTAGTACAAAACTCTGCTTTATGAGGCGATATAGTATACTTTCTGGCCTTGATTGGATAAAACATGTAATTTACAGGGTTACCGTAATTTCTGCTATAAAAACCAAGCAACCCTACATTTAGAGTTCATGCACTGTAGCCATGCCCAGGTCTCCGTTAATCTGTGTAGCTATTCCCAGTGAGCATCGTGGAAATGGCATGGTCGTTGCCCAGGTCTAGCCTAACACTGCGCCCATGCCCTGTGCTCGCTACCCTTTTCACTTTACACATTGGTCAAGGGGCAGAGAGTGCTGCCGTTTGTCCTATGCACAAGACCCAACATTACTAAAGGTGTGAAATGTCTCCTTCTTAAACACGTCAAACTTTTCAGTGTATTCAACTGAAGCTTCCTGAATCCGTGCAATGTTGCTCTCACCGCATGGATCTTCATAGCCCACCGGTGGGCTCTTCGTGGCTCTCCCAGACCAAGAATCTCGGGTAGAGGCCTGCCCTTCCTCCAAATCCCACTCATTCGCGATGGTCAACTGGTACGTCAGACGATCCATCCTGGGCGTCTGGAGGTAGAGTTTTGTTGGTCAGGGTGCAAACAGGAGTATCTCGGAGTCAGGACAAAGTACACATGACGTGTACATATATTTTGTGTATTTAGGTATGTGTTTATATCTGGGTGCGGAGTTGCAAGCAGGCAACCACGGGGTGATGCCAATAACAAGCAAGAGGACACAAGGTTGCCTATGAACCTCTTGCCACAATTGAGGTGAATTTTCGGGGACAAGCAATCACTGCCAAACTACAACAACAATTAGCGGGCCTAAAATGGGCATCAGATCTGGGACTACTACAAATAAAATGCGTCTAGTAGGGCTGGAAATGTGGTAAAAAAGAACAGCCATATATATATATACATATACAACAACTGATGACAGATCGGTTTACTGGATGAGATTATTAGTGTTGCCTGATTAACAAGTCAACAACAACATGGGCAACCCATAGTAAATATACTATGTGTTGTCATATAGTACCATGTCACAGGGCAGAGACAGCAGGCAGAACAAAACATCTGTACATTATGACTCGACAATGCATAGATAAAACTTTACATTTTGAAAGATGTTTATGCGTGGGGCCTCCTGACAGATCACGCTAGAGCTATTTTCGGGATTAAATTCCACCAGTACTAACCAATATTCATTCACATAAAGGGGAATGCTGATGGTAATCTAGTGACTGCTGGTGGTAATCTAGTGACCACTGGTGGTAATGCCTTTATAAACAGGAGTAATTTTACTACCCAAATTAATGCCCAATTGGGGATTACCACCTGGCACTACAGAAATTATTCATTAAAACAGGTGGTTTGTAATTAATCCTGTCGTAAATAAAGATGTAAAAGTACTGTAAATGAAACATTTCATTCAGTAGCTCACTATTTAGGACTGGCATTAAATTTCCTGTCAAAGAGACCACTATCTCCCATATATGTTACAATTGGAGGTGCACGGCAAGCCTGCTTATTTGAGGTGGTAAATTCCATCAGGTCTGGGCAATATGTTTCTGTCATTGGAATGAGTCAGCAAGGTCGAACAGGGACAGAAAACAGGCCCAGGCTCCACAATAAAAGTGCCCCCCATTAGCAAATTAGATTAGAAAACAACAGATGTCTACTCTACATTTGCAAATCAGGGCAGTTCTGAACTTGTAAACATGAGCTGTATATGTGTTTTGCAAGTCATGAGTAACTGCATTTACTTGCGGTTTCTGCAGGCAATATTTGTGGTAATACCAGTTGCGGCTCGCTCCTCTTTCCTGGTCACTGCAGGCACAGGCTCCCAGCCTGCCCTGTAGCCAATCCTGATGCTGCTCAGAGCAGATGTCTTCACTGAGAAGTTCAAAGCAGAACTAGGGTGAAGGCAGACTATGCAAGCAGCTCATAGCTGTCTCTTAATTCTGAACCAAGGGTCCAAGGATATCATTACATGCATCATTTGTGCCAAAATAAAATGGCTTGGACTGAGGAGGCAGCATCAGCAGCATTTTATCATAGTGTCTGGGTATACATGAAGGATGCCTCATCTACGGTTGCCAATTGCCTTACCACAATAATTTCTAAGTGACAACCTGCTACAAATTGATGATCAATAGAAAAATAGGCATTCAGAAGAAAAAAAGGAGGTCTGCTCAACAATCGTGGCCGCTACTGCATTGGTGATAATATACAGAGTCAGGGAAGGACCTATGCAGATACGACATATTATGGAGCCTCTTTGTTCTGAAGGATATTAACAGCATAGGAAAAATTAACTTGTTTTTTACTATGGTCAGGCAGGGCATTTTGTACAGCAGTGTCCCCACTAAGAGGGAAACATGTATGCTCAGCCTTAGGAGGCACACCCAAGTCGGGCATCTCTTCATTCCAAGAGCCTGAGGAAAACCAATTTCATTTTCTGCTAAAGATTCTAACTGCATAAGATAAACTCTCTATAGCATCCTTCTCATAGATTGTGGTAGTAGGATATTTTGTGGTCCAGATTTATGAGAAATTATGCTATTCTGATTAGAAGAAAAGAAAAAGGGTTTTCTATTGCAGGTATCAATGGAACATCCCGGACATCAGGAAAAGTACAATGTGAAACGGAATCTCTAATAATGGATTAAGAGATGGGGAAGTGTGACTTGGTTGATTTCAGTTTGATTGACATCGCTAACTTCCATGTGGTATTTGGCCCAAGTTGGCTACACTAGCCTAACCTGCATATTAGTTGGAAATATTCCAAGCTGTCCAACTTTAAAAAATACAGGTCAACCTGTTTTCTTGTCCCCTATATACTAAAATATGCAGGATTTTACCAATTTATCATCATCCATCTTGGTAGGAAGTGCCTTCATTGATTTGTCACTAACCGTCTATGAAAGAAGCAGGCAGACAAGAGGACTTCCTTTCCCATCATCCATCTGCACAGTAAGTGACATTACTTCCTGCCTTCTCCCTACTTCATTAAACTATTCAGGAAGTCCTGGCTTCCAGGCATCCCCAGCAACATACAGGCACTAACCAGAGCACTGCCTGTATGACTCTGTTAAGACCAGGAAGGGGCATGGACCAGAACCCCTGTCCCACAGAAACTTGCAAGTTATTACATAATCATCTGTGCCACCCAGAACCATACTGCTGCTCACCAGTCATACCCAGACCTAAGCGACCCAAACACTTAAATAGCAATCGCACAAAATACAGATCCAACCTTGTACCTTTCCCACTGGTTACCACACACCACCACACTACAGAACACATATTACAACTCATGTTTACACTGCAATACCCCACGGACCAGCCATCACAGGCCTAATCATCTGTTACAAGCTGACATCTTCCCCATCACAGAAACATGGTTCATCTCCTCATGCTAGAGGTCCTTCTTCCCACAGGTTACAGCAGCCATCTTGAGGACCAAACAAAAAAGAAGGGAGGAGGCTGCCATCCATAAGTCCTCCTGATTCTGCATTTTACGCAAGCATCTCTCAACTCCATGCAGTTGGTGCCATGCTATTTCCATTCTCTGTAACTCTGACCAACAATTCCAACCTTACCCCTCATTCACAGACATCCAGGGCAAAACACTGGCTTAATTAATGAATTCTCAGATGTCCTCACCATCTCATCAATCTGACAAGCCAACACCACCCTTATTGGTCCCACAAGCACACAAGTCAAATTGATATTGTCATCAACTATATGCCGCCGTGATGGTAGTACATCATAACAACTAAAGCTCTTTCTTCTGCTCTTTAGAATGCAATTATTTCTGCCGGTGTTTAGTTCAAATATTGACCTCAAGAGAACACCCCACTGATGTACATGTCAGCGTAGGCGGTGCAATCCTGGGATCTGGCAGATCAAATCAAGAGAACAGGGTTCACTCCATTTCCGGATAGCACATACAGCTAAGTAACTAACCCTTACAGCATGTATTTATTACATATCAATGACCTGAAGGAAATGTCAGCCACCCTTGAGTCATTTTGGTGTGCTTTTTAAATCAGAGGTCCATGGCTATTGCAGCAGAGGTTCCAGAGTCCATATGACAAGCAGCTCTAAATCTATCACACTGTAACTACATCCACCCAGAAAAAACTTCTAAGAGTGAATACAAAAATGTTAAGCACAAAATAATACCCAGGACTGTTGGGTCATTCTAACCTTGCACCTATATCTATAAAGCACTTTGTAATGTTTTCATTTTATTTCCCATACACCGATTACAGCTCTCTCTGCTAAGTATAGTATGGTTAATGCTCCTGGATTTATAATCTTTAAGCCTGTTATCTGGTGTTTGTTATTTTTTGTTCTAAGCTTCTGGTTTACACCGTTTGTTTTTAACAAAACTTGGCCTGGACCTCTTTCATTTCTTGGTTGTTGCTTGATGGATTTGTTACACACAATATCTCAAACATTTGTCTAAGCGATTGCTATGCTGTTTAAGCGAAGTTCCCTGAGGTGAGCCAAGATTACGTTAATGGGTCCTTCTGTTGTGGCATTATGGGATGCGAAGCACTTGTCACACTAAGACACTGATCCCTTTCTTCCATAGGCCGCCAGTCAGATTCCTAGCTGCAGCACATATCTATATGTGTATTTAAATACATAAAATGTACATTTAATTTTAGTAATGCCACTTATGCTTTAAGGGAGCCCAAATGTATTAAAAAGACAGTTAAATAAGAGCTATGATCAGATGGGCAAAACGATGGGCAAGCACAGAAACTGTCTAGTAATTGGCCCTTTATATGGTTTAACCCCTTCCCCGCCAAGGACGTAACAGTTACATCCGTGGCTGCAACACTGAGGCGCCACAGACGTAACCATTACGTCCTGGGACCAGCCCTCAGGGGAAGCGCTAGCCGTCCCCCCCAAGGGCCACCTCCCACCCCCTCAGGTCAGGGTTGGAAGGGGAATCACTTCCCCTTCCACCAGACTCTCCCCCCCAAATGACGTCAGCGCGTGATCACGCACTGACATCATCAGAGGGTGCCAGACGCGCTGGAAACCATTTGCTTCCAATGCGTCCAGAAGGAGGAGGTGAGATTTTTCTCCAGGCCGGGGGGAGAGGGGGGGAGATTACTAAAAAAAGAGGCATCAGGGGAAAGGAAAGGGTTTTCCTTTCCCTCGATGTCTCTTTCAGCATTCCTGCTGCCCAATTGCGATGCAAGTGTGTGTTTGTGTGTGTTTATGTTTATAGGGTGGGGGAGCGACCCTTTGGGAAAGGGTCGCTCTCCTTGTGGTGGGCCAAAGTATTTATTGTTGTTTCTGCCCCCAAGGGGGGCAGAAGCCACTAGAAACCAGGGATTGTTTTTGTGGTTTTTTTTTTTTTTTGTGTTGGGGGGTGGGCGGCAGCTCCTTTGGCAAGGGTTGACCCCCCCCAAAGGGGGCAATATATTCTATGCCATTTCAGCCACCTCCCTCCCTCCCTCCCTTAGGTGCAGATTGGCCTATTTTTTTTAGGCCCATCTGCCCCCAGGGGGGAAGAAGCCATAAAGACGCCAGTGATTTATTTTTTCTTTCCTTTGGCTTTTTTTGTGTTGGGGGGGGTGACCCCTTTGGCAAGGGTCGCCCCCCAAAGGGGGCAAAGCACTGTTGGGTAGTTCTGCCCCCCTTGGGGGCAGATCGGCCTATTTTATTTAGGCCAGGGATCATGTGTGTGCAAGATTCTGGAAGTTAATTTTCTGTCAGAGAGGAATCATCTGATAATGAAGCCACTCAGTGCTGATGAATTACATGTTTTAGAGGAGGACACTGATGTGCCAGTGGTGCAGCAGCCAGCGGCTGAAAGGCTTCCCACTGGAAGACCTGACACCTGGGTTGCACCAAACATGGAGCAGCCCCAGTTGCCTGCCTTTACTGGTTTCCCAGCGTGTAGAGTACATACTGAAAACTTTTTGCCTGTCAACTTCTTTGAGTTGTTTATGGACGATGTATTTCTGGAAGAGATTGCTGAGCAGACTAATTTGTATGCAGAGCAGTATTTGAGGGACAACGCTGCCAGACTTAGGCCACACTCTAGAGCTAGCCAGTTGATTCCCACAAATCTGGAACAACTGAAAAAGTTCTTGGGTTTAACTTTTTTGATGGGGCTGATAAGGAAGCCATCACTGTCTTCATATTGGCCTACTAGTCCCTTGATGGCAACTGCTATATTTCCTGCAATCATGAGTCATAACCGGTATGAGCCTCTTCTTCGGATGTTGCATTTTGTTGATAATGCTTTAGCCTTGCCACAAGATCACCCTGATTCTGACCGTCTTTTTAAGATTAGACCTGTCCTTGATCATTTTGTAGATTGGTTTTCAGAGATCTATGTTCCAGGCAAAGAAATATCTGTAGATGAGTCTTTGGTCCTGTTCAAGGGTCGTTTGGTTTCTAGGCAGTACATTCCTAGTAAGAGGGCACGCATGGAATTAAATTGTATATGCTGTCTTAAAGTAGTACAGGATATGTTTATAATTTCCGGGCCTACACTGGTAGGGATTCGAGTATTGAACCCCCAATGTTGTCCGCCCACTTTTGGAGTTAGTGAGAAAATTGTGTGGGAACTTGGTAGACGACTGTTTAACAAAGGTCACCATTTCTATGTAGATAACGTCTACACAGGAGTTCAGTTATTCAAGAATTGTTCAGAGTGGACACTGTTGCTTGTGGCACAATCCGCTCTAATCGGAAAGGCTATCCAAGAGAGCTTATCTGTAAAAAAACTTGAGAAGGGGCAGTGCCTTGCGGCATGATGAGCTGCTAGCTCTGAAATTTGTAGACAGGAGGGATGTGTGCATGCTAACTATCATTCATGATGAGAGTACTTCACCTGTGGCTGTTTGGGGTCAAGCTGTTGAAGTGCGCAAACTTGTGTGCATTTTAGACTACATTAAGCACATTATGTGGTGTTGATTGAGTAGATCAGAGGTTGGAACCTTACACTGCTGCTCGTAAGGCTTATGTCTGGTATAAGAAATTAGCGGTTCACCTGTTCCACTTGGCAACTTAATGCTTTTGTTGTGTTCAAGAACAATTCTCCAGAGTCATGGATAACATTTGTGAAATTTCATGAGTCTATCATAGCAAGCCCTGTTATTCAGAAACAGGCAAGAGTTCCTAGAGAAGCAGTGGTGGAGGATGTGTCTAGATTGAAAGATCATCACTTTTCTGAGCACATTCCTCCCACGGCCAAAAAAGACTTTCTTGCTAAGAGATGTAGAGTCTTTGCTCGAAGAGGTATCAGGACGAAGACTAGGATGTACTGCCCTGATTGTCCTTCAAAGCCTGGGCTGTGTGTGGGTGGCTGTTTCAGGAGCTACCACACACAGAAGAATTATTGTGAAATACTGTGAGATGAAAATTGCTGTTTTAAATTTTCATACGTTCAGTTTCACGGTTGGCATTACTGTCAGGAATTCAGTTAGAGCTTTTTTGTTTATAGTTTTGTACTTATTTATAATTAGTGGCTTCTTTGTTGTTTAAAAACAAAAAGTGATGGCGGTGTGCATTGACTGGTGCTTGGCTAGCAGTGTGTGTGGAGTGGCGCTTGGCTGGTGGCGTGTGTGGAGGGGCGCTTGGCTGATGGCGTGTGTGGAGGGGCGCTTGGCTGGCGGCGTGTGTGGAGGGGCGCTTGGCTGGCGGCGTGTGTGGAGGGGCGCTTGGCTGGCGGTGTGCATGCGGTGGCGCATGGCTGGCAGTGTGCATGGAGTGGCACTTGGCTGGCATTGTGCGTCGGGTGGTGCTTGACTGGCAGTGTGCGTGGAGTGGTGCTTGGCTGGCGGAGCCAGTCCACACACTCCCATCAGCTGGTGTGATTGCTGAATCAGGCATGTGGGTGTATGAAAGTGATGGGCCCTTGAATGGCGCTGTCCGTTGATGCAAGTGTTGTAATGTGCTGTGCCCGCGGCTTGCAGCGCGAATGGTCTTGTGCATGTCATGTATGTGTGTGAATGGACTGTAAAGCGGTTGGTGCCTTGATGCGGCTTTACAGCTCATGAGCTGTGAGTCATTGGTTCAGTATTTTGGCCTTTCAGCTATTAACAGTGCATTTCACTTTTGTGAAATCTCTCGTCAATAAAATTTGAGCTACTGAACCATCACTCACCCTCGTGCCAAATCCAACCATTATGTGTGGTAAAAATTACAAAACCTGCTCCGCTGTAAATAGGTGTCACAGCACACCCGTGACACGCTAAGTGTCTCTGGTGGGACCCGGAAGATGAAGTATGCTGCCAACTTGGTTGGTGGGTGAGGGGTCCTTTTAACATAACCTAAGTGCATTTCTTTTCACAATTTTAGTGTTTGGAACATCACAGAAGTACGTGGAAACATCGAAATGATCTATGGCAAAACTACCTGTGTTTGGGGGTGGGGGACCTATGTTTTTGGTCCCGGGTACGGACTTCATCTAGGGAAACCTACCAAACCCAGACATTTTTTAAAACTAGACACCCCAAGTAGTCCTAGGAGGTCTAGCTTGCATGGATCCCCCAACATTATCTTACCGATTCTCCTCTGCAAACCTCAAATTTTGCTTTAAAAAAAGCATATTTTCCTCACTTTTCTTTGTAGGATCACCACTCCCGCACAAATTTCCTACCACCCAGCCATCCCCTCAGTATCCCAAGTAAAATGATACCTCACTTGTGTGGGTCCCCAAAGCATAGTCAGCCTGCAGATGTATAAAATAAAAATATGTGCTTATCAACTCGCTGTGCTATCCCCTCAATCTCTACAGTTTTTTTGCCTTTTTCTGTTGCAGGGCCCTGGGCCACCCACACAAGTGAGGTACCATTTTTATCTGGAGACTTGGGGGAACTCTGGTTGGAAGGAAATTTGTGGCTACTCTCAGATTCCAGAACCTTCTGTCACCGAAACGTGAGGAAGAAGTGTTTTTTTTTTTTTTGCCAAATTGAGGTTTGCACAGAATTCTGGGTAACAAAACCTGGTGAGAGCCCCACAAGTCACCCCATCTTGGATTACCCTAGGTGTCTACTTTTCAAAAATGCACAGGTGTGGTAGGTTACCCTAGGTGCTGGCTGAGTGTGTCCATGTTGCGTTTCCTGTTGCGAGCATTAGGCCTACCCACGCAAGTGAGGTACCATTTTTATCGGGAGACTTGGGGGAACACAGAATAGCAAAACAAGTGTTATTGACTCTTGTCTTTCTCTACATTTTTCCCTCCCAAATGTAAGGCAGTGTGTAAAAAAGACATCTATTTGAGAAATGCCCTGTAATTCACATGCTAGTATGGCCCCCTCGGAATTCAGAGATGTGCAAATAACCACTGCTTCTGAACACCTTATCTTGTGCCTATTTTGGAAATACAAAGGCTTTCTTGATACCTATTTCTCACTCTTTATATTTCAGCAAATTAATTGCTGTATACCCGGTACAGAATGAAAACCCATTGCAAGGTGCAGCTTATTTATTGGCTCTGGGTACCTAGGGTTCTTGATGAACCTACAAGCCCTATATATCCCCGCAACCAGAGGAGTCCAGCAGACATAACGGTATATTGATTTAAAAAATCTGACATTGCAGGAAAAAGTTACAGAGTAAAACGTGGAGAAAAATGGCTGTGTTTTTTCACCTCAATTTAAATTTATTTTTTGTTTCAGCTGTTATTTTCAGTAGGAACACCTTGTAGGATCTACACAAATTACCCCTTGATTAATTCAGAATTTTGCCTACTTTTCAGAAATGTTTCATTTTTTGGTTTCACACCCATTTCTGTCACTAACTGAAAGGAGGCTGAAAGCACAAAAAAATAGTAAAAATGAGTTTGTCCCAGTAAAATGCCAACATTGTGTTGAAAAATTGGGTTTTCTGATTCAAGTCTGCCTGTTCCTGAAAGATGAGAAGATGATTATTTTAGCACCGCAAACCCTTTGTTGATGCCATGTTTAGGGAAAAAACCACAAGCCGCCTTCTGTAGCCCTTTTTTACCCATTTCGTTTTAAAGAACAAAAGGACATTTTCACTGTATTTTAGCTACTTTCTTGGTCTCCTTCAGTGAAACCCACAAAGTCTGGGTACCTCTAGAATCCCTAAGATGTTGGAAAAAAAGGATGCAAATTTGGCGTGGGTAGCTTATGTGGACAAAAAGTTATGAGGGCCTAAGCACAAACTGCCCCAAATAGCCAAAAAAATGCTTGCCACTTGAGGGGGGAAAGGCCTGGCAGCGAAGAGGTTAATGACCTTTAATTACATCACAAGTAACTGTTCTAATGCAACAGACGAAGGTGAAACCAAACACTTGGCAACCTGTTTCCACAATCAATGATGATGACTAACCAGGCTACTCATGTATGACGAATCAGGTGAGCCTCTTTCTTGTAATAATTTTTTATATAGCACTGATACTCCTCTAAGGGTTCAAAGGGCTGCCAAATGGATGCTACAGTTATCCAACTCGATTCCATTCATTTTATCAGCCTCAAAGGGATGAAAGGCTGAGCTAACCCCCCAGAATTGAAACCCACACAGACGTCTACAGGAGGAGAATTAACATACTCAGCTAGAACACCACTAATTTCCAATGATGGCTACAACCACGCAGGCACAAAATATCAAGAGTTTTCCTGGCACAAGACACTAAGATCTCGCGTGCACGCCCAATTATGATACGCATTCTACAGAAAAGTATTAGCTCTTCATATAAGTAACAAAAGCTCACTCGTTCATACGTGACACCTGGAGACCTAGCTGAACAGGTTTTTCTGACGGAAGCGGGTCAAAGGCGACTCAACAGAGAAGAAATACTGAAAGCGAAGTGTCGGGTTACGCTTCTGGCATCCCCTATTCAAATGTGCGGTAGAACAAGAAACACGTCCCCCTTTCTTGGGAAAATCCTTTCTTTCAGCAAACATTTCAAACTCTTTGTATGGAATGAACACCCTGTGTAATGCAACCCCTTCTACACCATGACAATAACACCCTCTTGAATCTACCCAAGCAAACCCCAGCATTTACACGTCAACAGTGAAGGTCTCTCTACGTGGCTCAAAAGCCGGAGGCATCTTCTCCTAGGAAGCAGTCTGGGCAGAGCCTTTTCTAAGCACTGCTTGTCACTGTTTAAATGGAAAAGGAGGTAACACGTGGCAGGTAAAGACAAGAAGTGACAATGGTGAAAAGGAACGGATTGTGTAGTGTAAGTTTTCAGCTACTGACATGAACCTCGTAGTAATCTGCCTTCTGCTCCTCGCTAGCAGTCCTCTTACTGGGAATTCTGGAAGCACCTAAATATTTTCCTGTTATGCACATTTATTAGTGGCCTTTCTATTTTTCTACCATTCTCTACATGGAAATATTTGCCCAACACTTTGCTTATCTTCCATCTTGCGCCTCCCAGTGTGTGGCCTGTGCCCTCTAATAGTAAATCCATACCATTGCTGTTTAGTAGTGGTTAGTTGGAAAGACAGGGCCCTCTTGCCTGTGGTTTGAGAGTGCTGTATGAAAAGTATTTAAAAAAACAAACACACACCCCTAAAAAACTCTCAAAGCACTAGAGCTCGCTGGCCCTGATGTACACAGACGCCCTAAGGCTGCCTGACACATCAGCAATCACTCTCAGTTCACCATATGATTCCCCAAAGTATTCCCCTAGACACTGGAGGAACAAAGCTACACAGAAAACCTCACCTAGGGTCTTTCGTTGCTTGTGTCTTGGTTCAGGCTGGACTGTTCCTATTGGAGGAGGGTCAAGACTAATTTGCATTTGGTTGGGTTCAAACTAAGGTGGCCTGGTGTGCAAAATAACTGTAGACTGGGTTGTGACCCATAGTATTTACTAGTTTCTGACCTGATCTCAAGCATTTCATCCACCACATTTTCTATAGCCTAGATTTCCCCTAGCCAGTTCCCAGGCATTCACGGTTGGCCCTCGTTACCTTAAGCAGGCCCTCAGAATCAAGGAGATGGATTTCAGGCACCCTCATCCAGCCCACTAGACAATATTAGTCAGCCCTCGGGGCTCCTCAGCATGACCTTAAGCATCTTCCGGTAGTCCACAGGTTCGCCAAAAGATCTCTTTAGAAGCTCCTCAAATATCATGTGCTCCTTTCTAATCCATTCACCCAACCTTCAAGCAATCTATGAGGAGGGGTTTGAAAGAATAGAGAAATTACTTTCAGAAATTATTTGCAGACACACATCTCTGTGATAGCTTCCTCCTGAAAATGTACCTCACATTTACTCAACACTATGTTCATCAGTCTCCTGAGGTTTTGTAGTTGACTTGCTCTTTGCTGACACAAACCCGAATATCATCTGACTTCTGATATGGTAGCAGGACTTGCCATCGACCAATTACTTCAGGCTCCACTAGCCAACAATTCATCGATGGTGTACGCGGCAGGATGGCTATGAATTCTGAAAGTGCGAGTGGTGTGGAAGTAATAATGTGCATGGAAGAAATACATAACGTAGACTCCAAGGAGCCACTCTCAGCCCTATTGCCCTGTGCTACCGTGGCCGATACTGCACTTTCAGTGCACAGCTCTGGACATGAAAACATTGAAAATACAGCCTTTTTTTGTGGCTGGCTTCAGCAGCTGCTGAAAGTAGTTTTCACTTGTGTGCTGATTGCAGGGACGAGGAGTAAAAGTGCTGCTACACCCACATGGAACTAGCCTCCACTGCCCGTAACTGCAGCTGAGTAATCAGCATCCTTGTGTCCTGGGTCTACTGTGAATTTTATTCAGCATCTTCTGCCATCTAGGCACCACAGATAACTACACAAATCTACCCACTTCCAATCATTTCCTACAACGGTTAGAACAGCTCCAAAAATGCAGTCTCACCAATAGCCTCATGCTCATCGCCCCTCCACAAAATTGTAGCTGTCAGATGCTTCACCTCCATCTTATTGCCTAATGCCACAACTAACCACCACTTACATACACACCCAACTATATACACCAGATCCACCAATAACCATTCATTCATCGACAATTTAACTAAAATAATATGCGGGTGTCTAAAGCATGTGGCTACCCGAGGGCTTCACAGTGCTGTCTGAGCCGCAGTGTTGCGCCAGAGCTAATCTAGGCATGCGTAAAGCAGTTTTAGTGGGGGTAAAGCCAGGACTTGAGCAGTTTCCTAAACCAGGGCTCATTGTCTGGGTATCCTAATTCTAAGGCCAGTGTGTTCCAAAGTTTAGGAATAAAATGAAATAAGGATCTGCCACCCTATCTGGTCCTCTGAATTCTTGGCACTTTAAGGAGTCGGGCAGTGGATGATCCTAATGCCCTACTGGGGGTATAAGGTGTAAAAAGTGCCCTGATCAAGGAAGGTCGTTTGGAGTTGAGCCCTCTATGTGCTAGACATAGTCTCTTGAATTTTATTCTTTCTTCCATGCAAAGCCCGTTAAGGGATGCCAAAGCATTTTTGTGTTGAGGCAAGTTTTGGGATGTCAAGTAGGATCTTTGTTGTTGCATTTTGGACGGCCTGAAGCCTTCTGATGATGTATTTGGGAAAGCCTATATACAAGGAGTTCCCATAGTTCAATCAGGCGACAACTAAGGATCGGACCACTATAGATGCACTTTGGAGGATGACTAGGATTCTGCAGAGAGTTCCGAGGGCGCCAAAGCAAGTTGTCGCAAGTTCTTTGCCTGTGCATCCATTGAGGGAGAACCGTCCAGCCACATCCCAAGGCTTTTTATGGTGGAGGACAAGGTGGCCGGGTTGCCCAAACACTCCTGCCATTTTATAGATGGTTAGGGATCGGGTAATTGATCCAGAATCATCAACTCTGTCTTTCCCCGTTCATTCAAACAACTGTTTGCCATCCACTTAGACACTTTTTTCAAGCAGGGAGACAACTGAAGGTGCTGTGATCCATTCCCAAGAGTAAGGGAGACTAGCAGCTGTGTGTCGTCAGCATATGAGACAATTGATCGTGTGAACTCCTGAACAATATCCTCCAGCAAGCAAATGTACATGTGAAAAGTTTGGGACTGATGGCCGAGCCCTGCAGGACCCTGCACTTCAAGGGAAGGATGTCAGAGTAGCATGAGTTATCATAAATTTGGAATGATCTTTCCTTTAGGAAGGAGTAAGCCAATTAAGAGTTACATTGTTTATTCCAGCTTTACCTATTCTTTGTATAAGTATTTCATGGTCAACAGTATCAAACGCCATGCTCAGGTCCAGGAGGATGAAAGCAGCTGTTCCACCCTTGTCCAGCACCATTTTTAGCTCCTCCATGACTGTAAGCAGTGCAGTTTCCATGCTATGCTATGGACGGAATCACGTCTGAGTAGGATGCAGGAGATGGTTTTCTTCACAATATTAGGAAAGCTTTTGGTTTGCAATGCTTTTTCAGCACCTTCCTTATAAGTGGGAGCAGGGAGATTGGCCTGTAGTTGCCTGGACATAAATGGTCAAGAATTTATTTTAATTTTTATTATTTTATTTTTTTAGTAAGGGTTTGACAACCTCATGCTTCCACTTTGGGGGCACAACTCCAGTGGAGAGTGAGATATTGAGGAGTTCCAGTATGGTGGGGGAAATAAATTGAGCTCCTTCCAGAAGTAGGTGTGGTGGTGCGGGGTTCAGAAGGGAACCTGATTTTACCTCACTAAATAATGAGGAAGTTCTTCCTCAGTGATGGGGGAGACTGGGAGTCCGCGAGTATGCCAGACAATTGGAAGATGTGTTGGGAATTTGATTCTCTAATGAGAGAGTATTAAAAGCTTTGTTATGTTGTAGTATGAGATATATATCAGAGATTTGTTTCTGAAAGAAATATGGCATTTCGTTGCAGCATGCTGCCATGAAATGTAATTTCACCATGAAATTTAATTTCCATCCTGGAGTTAACACCGACCAGATCTTAAAACTGTGTGACCACCATTCTGCCATCTAAATCATCTCACTTTACATAAGGAATTATCAACACCATTTCCTTAATTTTATAACAATCAACATACCAAACGTGAACTAAGCCAGTGATATGGCAATATAAGCAGCATTCCACAATGGCAATGTCAGCCCTCTATACAGCCCCTGCACAAAGGAAAACATCTCCACAGAAGCCACTCATGAATCCATCAGCCTTACTCTCCGACTTTCCAACCGACTCAGTTGAAATCATCCAACCACTGTCCTAGAATCCTTCAAACTACCCATTTCGGTGATAGAACATCATCCAGATGCTCTGGGATGATAACATGATGAGTTATACACGGTGCCTGAACCAATCATAGACTCTTCTTTATTTCTAATCATTGGAGAAGTAAACAGGAATTTAGGAGATCATGGAGACTTGACTTACCCAGCAAACCTCATGTGACAATACCCTTTTGTTCATCACAGACTTTGTCCCCTCCCACGATTCACTCATTCTCCTATGAGCATGATCTTGTAAACAGGATCTTTCATGTCCCCACCTCCCTTATAGTTATAATCCCCTAACTTATTTAAGTCCTTTAATCTACTCAAATCACTGAAATTCATTTCCCCGTGAATGGAGTTCTGTCCCTTCCATCACCTCTATGAATACTGTTCTGAAAGCCTTCCATCTACTTTGTAAGTACTGTCACAGCTGACACTAATGTAGTCAAGCTATACCAATAATCCACCCTTGGGTACCTTGACTGTTGCAACACTCGCCCCATGTAAAGAAGTATACTGCGTAATATATTTGGTGTTAGGGAGGCCAGTGTCAGTTTCACTCACCACTTCTTGACCTTCAAATATTTCCACCCAATTCTCAAAATTGTCCTATTAATCGTTATTGTTCTACATAAAGTGCATGTTTGAAATGCACGATAGCTACAATTACCTTTAGACTTCCTTTTTTTTTTTTTTTTTTTACTACCCACTTCCCTCACTTGATGCACTACTGTCACACTCTTATTTTTAATACCTGTCAGGAGAGATGGGGGGGGCACCAAACGCCCTTGTTTTTTGACTCTCGCTCCACACTCTTACCTACCTCGCCTTTCTGCCTTTTTCATTTTTATATTTTTTTCCCTTGTTTGGGGGTGATATCCACAGCCCCCCATCAAATGCCCACCTTTGTGTCTTTGTCCTACCCTTTTACACCTTACTCTTTTTGGGTGGGACTGAATCCCGCAGCATATCTAAACTGCAAACCTCAGCAGGATCCTGCAATATGTGGATCCTGCAATATGGTGATCCTTCATTCCCTCAAAAGCATGAAGTTTTTTTTTCTTGCAAAGCACATACATAAATGCTGTTTCTAGTTTGCACATGAGAACTTTTGTCTCTTTAGGGTATCAGTTTTCTCTGCATTTGTCAAACAGGTTTTTCCCCTACAGAGTTTGCAAACACAGGATCACTGCAGGCGTCTGTAGTGTCAATGATCAGAAACCAATTAAACCAAAAGAACAGAAAGATGAAAGAACTGTACTGGAACACCCCTGTGGCTGCAGGCCCAGTAATTTGGCAGAGAAATACTTGCTGCTCAGCTTGCTTCTGCAAGACACAATGGTTGTCTCGTTTTCCTCACTTTAATGTCAGAACTGGCCCAGATTTACCAAAGGGTTATACAGAACTTCAAGTGTGTCCTCGAATTAGCTAGAAGCCCAATAGCATTTTAGCAACACATCTGTGTACCAGATCCAATAGGAGCTTTTTAAAATAAAAAAATGACAATATTCCAGCACTAAGACTTGTGAACATGAGTAAAAACATAACAGGTGTCTAAGTCACAGATATTTAATAGGATAATCTGTATAGTTTGAAGGCCATTTTTATTCTTATTTTCTTTGTATAGAGATATATTCACTGAAAAAAACAAAGGTTAAAGTAATGTTAAAGTTAGATGTAATACAAATCTCTGTTTCCGTTTTTTTTAAAAACTAGAAATTCACTGAAAAAAGCAAATATTAAAGTAATGTTATAGTTATGTGAATTTCTCCATGATAACCGTTTCAGTGATGTCATAGAATATGTCTTGAGTGATGTCATATGTGAGGTCATAAGCAGTGCCTGGTTGGGGGCGCAAGTTGTAGTTAGTGCTGCTAACTAGAACTGGTGAATTTCTGTGTTTTATTTAGTACAAAACGTTAACATTGTCACCTAATTATAACATTACCTTAACCTTTGGTTTATTCAGTGGATTTCGAGTTTTTTTCCTTATGTAAATTAAATATATTTGTGAGTGTTTGCAGGATAGAATTACTTTATAATATATGTTGTGTTTAGACATTATTTTAGTAAGAGATTTTTTTTTATCATAACAAAATAGCATATGGTTGACAGTTTGCAAAACTGTTTGTAAAATTTTTATGAGTATTAAACAGGTAAATAGTTAAAAGAAATTGATTTGCTCAGTTATTGAAACTCTCATAACTAGCTGTCACCAGTCACCTTTTTTTGAGGCATCAATGCTCTCACTAGAGGATTGCAGGAGACTTGAGAGATTGTAAACATCTACATTTTATTGTCATCTGTTATGTATGGTTATCATGTTGCCAGTTTCTATTTAATGCTAATGTATAATATTGTACTGAATAAAAGGTGGTTGTTTTTTTATATTTACATATTATATATAAATATATTTTTTTTTGTGATGGCTCTCGCAAAACACATTCACGGGAGCCGGACACCCATTTCCCTGGGTGGACTCCAAGAGTTTTTTTTTCTCCTATTTGTCTCTCACAACTCATTTGCAAGATCATATGTTTAAAAAAAAAAATAATTACAGTGAGCTAGCCTCTCGTGTCAGACCCTTCTCTCAGATGGCGGGTGTGTGTAGTAGGATGTGTGGAGAGAGACTGGCCTCTTCGCTGAGACCTCTCTTGGGTGACCGTTGTGCATAGTAGGCTTTGTCCAAAGACTCTTCTCCCTGCTAACACCCCTCCTTCTGACAATGGGTGTGCATAGAAGGGTGTGGGAAGAGACTATACACACCTGTTACAACTCTGATGGGTGTAAATAGTACACTTTGACGAACACCATCTCTAGTGATTCTCCTTGCTACAGTAGGAAGTGTGCATACTACAGTGTATTCAAAGATCGTCTACTCCTTTCTATTGTTCATGATCCCTCAAGAGTCTTGTGAGATAGTAACTTTTTGGAAAATAGGAATTAACCATCTACTCACAACAGTCATTATGTCTTACACATTTCCTCTCAAAAACAACAACCACAAAATGCATTCAGACTAATGGAGTGTATTCAGAACTCATCTACCTCTTTTTTTCTATTCACGATCCTGCGAGAGTCCCGAGAGATCATAAAAATTAGCTGAAAACAATATACATTTATTTTTATCACAGTAGTTATCCCTTAGGCACCTCCTCTCTAAATTTAAGGGGGGCAGCATGCCTTTCTGCTGCCACCTTATGTAGTTCTTTTACTTCATATCCATAACACTTGAATTTTTCTCAGTAAACAGTAATGGGCACTGTTGCATTTCTAACATTCCAACAGCCAGCCAATCAGAGCGCTCACTCTCGCGAGACTTGCTAAAGCCTCTTGCTCCCATGAGAGAGAAAAGGCTCACAGGAATAACATGCCTCTCTACCAATCACAGGGCTCCATTTTTGAATTTGCGCTCTCACTGGAGGCTCGCAGGACTCTTGGGAGCCCATAAGTCCAAATATATAATAACTTTTGATCCTTCATTTCTCAAAAACTACTTAACAGATCTACAACAAATCACAAAAAGCACAATCTGAGGATGTAGATCTAGCTTACTGCTGAATTTGGTGTAATTCCGTTCAGCAGTTTCTGCTGCAGCTGGGTATAAACACGTTTTGGAAAATGCATGGGAATTTTACATTTTGGGACCCACCTTTTAGTTTTGGCCAGGATGGAGCCAAGGAGGACAAACTATTTTTTGGGGGAAGTTTCGTCAAATGGGGCCAAAGTTATTAGCAAACCAAAAAAAAATTCTGTCTATGGAAAGGCAAACACAACTATAACTACCTACTGGCGACTGCCAGTAGGTTATTGAGATATATATTACCTACTGCCAGTGGCCAGTAGGCAGTTATAGCTAGGACCATATTTCCATAGAAAAAACATTTTTTTTTACTTGTCTATATCTTTGGCACCGTTTGACGAATCTTCAGGAAATTTTCCCAAAAAAGTGTGCCGGTGATTCTTGTTACACACAAAGTTTTGGGGTTATCCGTCAAGTGTGGGGTGAGAAAAAGAAGGGGGTAAAAAAACAAACAAAAAAACACACGTGACCCATGTTAATTCCCATAGGAGTTTTGAATATGATTACAGCCCAGACTGCTGGATGGAATTACAATAAATTTGGCAAAAAGCTAGCTTTCAGTACACAGATTATGCTTTTAGTTATTTGGTGTAAATCCGTTCAGTAGTTTTTGAGATATTAAAGAGAGAATACATTTGTATAGCCGAGATTGTGATGACTTGGTGAATAATTATGAGCTTGTGCAGGGAAATGCAGAGCTCTCATTGACTGCTAACACTTCAACCAGAAAGTGTTGGCAGCCATTTTGGGACTTGGCTTCAGCCGAGACCCAGAAAAAAAGTTTAAAAAAATAGGACATAGGGCCACAGGGCAGAGACACCCTGACCCCTTAGCTCTGGTGCTGAGGGACCCTGTCAGCATTGAAAAAACACTTACAAAAAAAAAAAAAAAAAAGCAAATTTGGGGCAATGCCGTGAATTTGCGGGGGAGGGGGTGAGGGAAGAGGGTGGTCTCCCATGCTCGTTTTAAGAAGCACCCAAGTGAGTGGGCCAGGTCCCGGGGCACGTAAAAATGAATGGGGAGGTGCACAAGGCCCCCCTCCTATGGCAGTTTTATTCCCTGGGGACCGCCACCTCCCTGGGGCGAATGTTATATCATATAGAGGGGGAAGGCACGTGACAAGTAACTATAACTTGCGCCTTTAGGTAAATATATCTCGCGCCCCTGCCATGCACAGTTTTCTGATCAATAATTTTATTGCAAATGTTTCAGTGATAATATTAAAGATGCAAAAGAAGGAGACATCAGTGATAAAAAATGTGGAGTAATTAACTGCGCATGGCGAAGGCGCGAGTTATAGTTATTTGAAATAACTGTAACTGCTGAATTGATTGTGAGTAAATTCAGAGTCTAACTAGAATGTCCCTGTAACCTTTGGTTTTTACAGTGAGTTTCTATGTTTGTTTTAGCATGCACAGATGTGAATATAAGCGTGGCCGTGAGCGGCGCGGTTTGGCCACAGGGCCTGGATGGCCAGGCCTGGTAGTTGACCCTCCTACATGCACCCAGCCCACGTTGCACACTGCCTTAGGACCATCAGTTGGATACAGTGGGTGTTTTTTTTTCTCCAGTTTTTCTCTGGATTCGTGAATCCTGAAGTTGATTCGTGAATCCAGGATCCGCGAATCGGACAAAAAAAATAAATAATTCAATGGCTACAATGGCTGAAATGGTGAGCAGGAGTGGACTGGTGTGCCCAACAAGAGACACCTATTTAAGGGTAAAACTTCTTCCAGGGTTGGGGGAAACAAGTGGTTCGAGGAAAGTGAACTTGTAAACGTTCAACAGCTATTCGCATGAGCAACTCTACGCATGCGTATTTGCTTGTGCTAAAATGTAATTCACACATATTTTCTAGGAGTATGATTTCCTGGCCTACTTCTGTAAATTCTTGTGATTTCATGAAAGCCATAAATTTGTACTAATGGAAGGACATATACCATGGGTGCACTTTTGTAACTTTCTTTAAGAATTGGATCCCCAGTTAGGTCGGACATTAACCAAGACCTTTTGGTTTTATTACATTCTATCTGTCTGTCTGTCTGTCTATCTATCTATCTATCTATCTATCTCTCTCTCGGCTGGCTTCACTGCGAGTGACAAAATTCTGCTCTTTCACAAGGAGCTTTTTTGCACACACAGTAGTTTTGTTCAGTGCCAGAGACTACTGATCAATGTATGCTTTTTCAGACCACAAAATATTTTTTTCTTTTTGCCAATGTTTGTTATAATGATGTGGGCCCAAAAGCTCCCACAACATTAAAGTTTTACAAAAACCATATCAAAACAAGACACACATTGACAAAACCAAAAGGCTGACCACCAATGTCAGACCCATTGGCTTTGCCAATGCTTGTTTATTTTCATGTTTCCTAAAATCTTGTTAAAAATGGTTACACTGATTTTCCATTATGAATATTTTAGCATGCATCAACACATTTTACCGAATGATGCTTCAAAAAAATGCTACCTAAAATTTCACAGTAGTTTAGAAAAACGTTTTTTTCCTAGTTGCATTTTTTTGTGAACATTTTATTTTGAAAGCAAGGAATCAAACTTGCTTTCAAGCTTCTTCAAATAATTAATCACTCTCAGTAGTGAAATCAGAACTGCAACATTTCCTTAGAGCACTCACCCTACTAATAAAGGTTTTGCATTAATGAACCATAAATACAAGTTTTAACAGCATTAACGTATTGACACAAATATTATCTTAACTACATGCAATCCCCTTCCTTGACCCATAACGTGGTATTCTAAACTGACAGCCAAACAGTTTGAGCTGGAGGGGCTTAGGACAAAATAAACATGAAAACTTGTTGTCCTTGTCTCCAAACAATATGGACTGGGCATCAAGCTGTAGGAATTCCACACCTCTGTATGTTTAGCCAGTAAACGGTTCTACCCTCCAGACTGCATCCATACTCAGCCTGTATTTTCATCTCATTCATGCCTTCATTCAGATTTCTCATTTCTTTCACTTTTTAAATATAAAATGGAGAACACCCGAGCCTTGCCTACTACCTCCATCCATTTTTTAAAAAATTTGTTTTTTTAATTTAACCTGTTTAAGACTGCACATTAGTTATAACCGGTAATAGTGCTCTGTCACTGCGTAAATGACTCATTTTACAACTTCAGTATAACTGAAGTTATGTGGATAGCTGCAATGGCAAACAGTGTGCATTCACCACAACAGATAAACAAGAGGATGGCATCCTCACCCTCTTCAACACAAGAACAGTGACCAAAAGCAGAGTTGAAGGTCCATACACTGAAGCTACTCTGCTTTTCACGCTCCAACGTCTCTACTGAGCATGGCTATATTTTCACTCACCCTGCTAGTGGAGACTAGGGCAATGACTCTCTAAAATACACTTAAGGACTCAAGGACTGGAGTCAAACTAATTTGTTTCTATTTCAATGCATATCTTATGATGTCCAGGAGAAGTCAACTGCTTCATGGAGGCATAGATTTAGTTAGAATCTTCAATGGTTAGAACCGCAGCTGATCCCACTGTGTGGGAGAAAAGGAGGGTGCATCACAAGAGCTAGGAAAGCATTGGGGCAAAGTCCCCGCTTCAGGCTAACCCTACATTTGAATAACATAATGTGTATTTGTAAAGCGCGCGTTCACCCACGTTTACTTGGCACTGAATAACAGCTGTTTGTTGTTACCCAACTCAATGGTACTCATTTTATCGACCTCAGAATGATCAAAGGCTAAGTGGATCTGCTGGGATTTAAACCTGTGACCATGAGGTTGAACACAGGCCCCTTCAGTGGATGCATTAGTCCACTAAGCCACCAGACCCGGCTTAATAGGATATACTGTTGTAGAAGCAGACATACAACAGGAAAGTGACAGGCAGTTTTATCAGCAGCATAAAAGGGCGGGATGTTATTCAAGAAATTTCTCTTGCTATCAAGGTCTCAACAGCCTTCACATACAACAACAGACTAAATTGAACATAGCATGTTCCACATGCCTCGATGACAAGCTAAAAGCATTGCTTGCGTGAAAACGTACGCCCAAGACAAAAGTTGCAAATATATTGATGGATTGTGGGATGTTCTGTTCCTTTAAAACACAATGGCTTCCAGAATACACGTGTTGTACAGCTCTCCATTTGACAGATGTCAACTGGCATTTTGCCAGACAGACGAGTCATAATCAGAGCAAGAAGTTATTAGTGCAGTGGCAAAGGCATTAGACCGATCAAAGGTTAGGGAGGCACCCCACGGCCGAAATGCTACCAAGGAAGAAGGGAAAAAAACTGAATGAGTAATTTTCAAGTCTCAAAATGTTGTCCTTGCAAGGTTTTGATGAAAAGATTTACAAAGTCTGTCAGGAAATGGGCATTGTGCAGTACTGACTAACCACTGGGTATGTGCAAAGGGCTTTATGTGCTCTGGAAATTGCAACCAATGGCTGCCCTTGGACAAGGTAGCAAGGCAGTGATCATAAAAATAGGATATATTATTTCCAAGGAGTATTATATTCCCAGTGTAGTCCTGCAGTGCTATGCATTCACAGTGTCCTAGAGGGCAGTTGTTCCAATGAAGGTTGAGGCTGCAGTTACCACCATGATGGGAATCAATAAGTGCATCTGAACAGCTGGATGACCAATGGAGGGCTGTCAATGAATACAGCGTGGCTTCCCCTGGGATAGGCTCGGGGCCTTCTTGATGTCCAGTCAGCCATAGTTAATGATGAATGTTTACCTTTGGTCATTTTAAAAGGGCCAATTCCTGGCAGTAGGAGGGAGCAGGTGTCCCTAATTTATATTATTACTTTGGATTGGGCATTTACAGAATAAAATTCATACCACAAGACTGAAGGTAACTCTCAACATGTACATAGAGACCTCTAAAGTGCAGCTGCAACAACTTCTCATGAAGAGAAGAAAATCCTCGATTAGGACCTAAGGAAAAACATCTAAAGCGGACTTCATTAGGGTGGGTCTCTTGCCAACGGATTCAGCGGGTGGCAGCCATGCTTATGCAGCGGTCCTCAGAAAAGATCGCATACCACAGTATTCAGAGGGGGTGGGCAAGCCCTCTCCATACCTGCGGCCATTGTACCTAGATAAGGGGGATGGGTCAGGCACCTGAGTAGAAGGCTTGGGAGCAGAAGAACAGGGGACTAGAAAGGAAGCCTGAAGAGAAAAATCACACAGGCAAAGTATCGAAAAGACAGTATATAGGACAGGGGCAGGAAACTGAAAGGACAGTGTCAGAGGAAAAGCAGGCACAGAAATAAAGCAGAGTCATAAAAGACATGGATAGTGGAGGAGAATGGAACACAAAGGTGGCACAGTGGGTCATAAAGACGTAGGGAAGAGACATAAAATAAATGTGATACAGAACAAACAAAAAAAGGCAAAACGTGCAAAGAAATAAAGCCAAGTCAGTACAGATGAGGCATATTAGTACAGGGGCACCGGAACGGGAGATGCACAGAGATAGGAGGGGTGTATTTAGTCAAATCAAAAGACACATTTGGTAGCTTGCTGTTCAAGGCGCAAGTGGTTCAACAAACTGCAGACAAGCTAGCCAAAAGTTCAGAATACTTTAAGTCCAGCAAGATATTCAAGTTGCACTGATTTAAAGAAAACTGTAGACTGTCCACATGTTCTGAAAGTATAGAAAGTAAAAATATATAAACCGGCGAACATTTTTTCATCTCTCATTTAAAATGGAGATAATCTGTCCATATCATCTCTGATTAGAGACTTTAGCTAATCTCAAACAATTTGATGCCAGCGCTTTAAACCAACTATTGGCAAAGCTGTTAGATCTCACCATATTGACCTACTAGCTTTGCCAATGGTTTTGCCAGTACTCTGTATCATCAGCAAAAAAGTCATTTTTTTTTCTGCTGATGCTGTAAGGCACTGCCAAACTAAAAACTCTTGCAAAGCCAAAAGGTCTCACCTTTGAGATCTTTCGCAAAGTTTATTTTGTAAAAAAAACTTCGAAAAAAATAAAAGCATGAGCAAGCAATAATGGCAACGAGAGGAAGCAGCAACTCAGAGAGAAAATGGAGGGTGGGTGAGGGAATCAACAAGGACAATAAGGAGTGAGTGGGCATTGAGAAACAATTTCAAGGCACAGAGGATGGCTTGGAAAAGCAAAAGAGGAAGCCTAGACAGGCAGACACTAAGATGCAACAGAGGAAGGGTGAGGGCACTAAGTGGCAATGGAGGGATGGTGACTGAACACTAAGCAGCAATGGAGGAATAGTGGACAGATACTAAGCAATAACAGCAACAAAAGAATGATCAGCGTTGTAAAAGGAACAATGGCAATGGACGGAGAGGAGGGTGGGCTGCAACAACAGCACTGGAAGAATTGTCAGCGGGTTAGAAAGAAAAAAACAATTGGGGAGAGAGGAGGGTGGTCAGAAACTAAGCAACAGTGGCAAAAGAGGGAACTAAACAGAAGCAATCGAGAGAGAGAGATAGAGAGGGTGGGCAGGGATAAAACAATAGTGACAACAGAGAGAACAGAGCAATGGTGGGCAAGAAAAAAGCAACAACAGCAATGGGGGTAGGAGAGGGGGTGCACGCTAACCAACAGCTGCAAAGTAGGGAGGGTGGAGAGGGAAAAGCAACAATGGGAGGGAGGCTGGGGAAAACCAACAGTGGTAAAATGGGGTGGGTGGGTGGGTGGGTGGGGGAAAATCAAGAACGGCAATGAAAAGAGAGTGAGTGGACACTAAGCAACAGTGGGAGAGTGGCCAGGGGGTGAGTGGCCAGGGGGTGAGTGGCCAGGCAGAAAGTAGCCGCAGCAAAGAAACTTGAGTGAGCGGAAAGCAGCTTTGGGAAGGCAGTATGGAAAACAGCACAACAGCAATAGAGATGAATATAGAGCACGGGGCAGGAGCGCATGGAGGTTAGCGGGCAGAGGACAAAGCAACACAGAGGGAGGGTGCACATGGGAGAAAGATTCGAGCGAGAGACAAGAACATTGAGTACTGTAGTTGGTACAGCAGAACACTGGACACAAAACAACTTGGAGCGCTGGGGTGGGATGGGAAAGACAAGCTGGAAAACACAGGCAATCTCAAGGAGTACTTCAGGAAAAAGAAAAAATGGGCACATGCTGCATGGGAGGGACAAACACAAACTGAACAAGTTACAACAAATGAAGCAAGTTCAAAAAAAGCAAGCAAATGTGAATGACAAAACACAATGTGATGGTAAGCACTGTGGCAAGTGCATTCCCAGGTAAGCTATTGGTATAGCCACAATATGTCTTTACAAACTGACAGCTCAGCTGTCTGGTAGGCTGCGACCTAAAAAGGCACATTGATGCAACAAAGGCATGTCGTAGGGGCGGGTATGCATGCATCATAAAGCTTACACACATTTATGGAAAAAAGCCATTGCCATAATATTTTCACTTATCGATCCAAGACGCACACAACACTTTGATCAATGCATATTTTTTAAAGAGTAATGTCATTTTAATGGCATGAAAGGGATGTTAGCGCTCTGGAAAAGCCTGGAGGTAAATGACAGCTGTTGTGCCCTACAAATTGTGTATGTATATATATATATATATATATATATATATATATATATATATATATATATATATATATATTTTGTAGGAAATTGGCTCTGTATGCACTATTTCAAAGTAAGGAATAGTGTTCACAGAGTCCAAGGGTTCCCCTTAGAGGTAAGATAGTGGCAAAAAGAGATAATACTAATGCTCTATTTTGTGGTAGTGTGGTCGAGCAGTAGGCTTATCAAAGGAGCAGTGTTAAGTATTTGTTGTACACACACAGGCAATAAATGAGGAACAAACACTCCGAGACCATTCCAGGCCAATAGGTTTTTGTATAGAAAAATATATTTTCTTAGTTTATTTTAAGAACCACAGGTTCAAATTTTACATGTAATACTTTAAATGAAAGGTATTGCAGGTAGGTACTTTAGGGACTTTGAATAATCAAAATAGCATACACAGTTTTCATATAAATCACATATAGCTATTTTAAAACTAGACAGTGCAATTTTCAACAGTTCCTGGTGGGAGTAAGAGTTAGTTAGTTTTTGCAGGTAAGTAAACCACCTACGGGGTTCAAGTTTGGGTCCAAGGTAGCCCACCGTTGGGGGTTCAGAGCAACACCAAAGTTACCACACCAGCAGCTCAGGGCCGGTCAGGTGCAGAGTTCAAAGTGGTGCCCAAAACGCATAGGCTTCAATGGAGAAGGGGGTGCCCCGGTTCCAGTCTGCCAGCAGGTAAGTACCCGCGTCTTCGGAGGGCAGACCAGGGGTGTTTTGTAGGGCACCTGGGGGGGGGGGGGAGGGACACAAGTTACTACAGAAAGTACACTCTCTGCACCCGGTCGCCCCCGTGCTGCTAACACGCGTCGGGTTTCCAATGGAAATCAATGGGAGACCAAGGGGTCTCTTCAGCGATGCAGACAGGCAAGGGGGGGCTCCTCGGGGTAGCCACCACCTGGGCAAGGGAGAGGGCCTCCTGGGATTCACTCCTGCACTGGAGTTCGGATCCTTCAGGACCTGGGGGCTGCGGGTGCAGAGTCATTTCCAGGCGTCGGGATCTGAGGAACAGGCAGTCGCGGTCAGGGGGAGCCTCGGGATTCCCTCTGTAGGCGTCGCTGCGGGGGTTCAGGGGGGGCAACTCTGGCTACTCACGGTCTTGTAGTCGCCGGGGAGTCCTCTCTGAAGTGTTGTTTCTCCACAAGTCGAGCTGGGGGCGTCGGGTGCAGAGTAACAAGTCTCACGCTTCCGGCGGGAAACGCAGTTGTTTTAAAGTTGCTCCTTTGAAACAACGTTGCAGTCTTGGGTGAACAGAGCCGCTGACCTCGGGAGTTCTTGGTCCTTCTCAGGGGTGTGGAATTTATTAAAATATCTACTTGTCTAGGGGACAGGTTGCTTCTCAAATCTACTTGTCCTGTAAAAAGATCTACTTGTCCCTTTGGTGCCATGTAGTGTGGCGACAAATTATGGCAGCAATTAATAGCCTCTCTGATTATGCCAGGGCTACTACCATAGTAGGGCTTGAATACTTGGAGTTTCAATCCCTACTGTAGCAATTTCCTTATTTTGCCACCTTTCTGCAGATCTGCATAATGGGGCTGGAGGAAGCAGTAAGCAATAGTTCCAGGGCTGGAATGCCTTTGAGTCTGCAAACCTACTAACCTGCATGTTTTAAAGATTTTTACCAGCTTCTCTCTAATATTTTCCCATAATAAGAAAGGTTGGACATTTACTCCTGACAATGGCAGAATTAGAACTTCTTCCAGGGTTGGGAAGAAAGTGGCTGGAGGGAAAATGAACTTGCAAATGCTCAATAGATTTTCACATGAGCAAATCTACACATCGTATTTACCCATGCTAAAATACAGTTCACAAATATTTTATAGGGGTACGACATATACCATGGGTGCACTTTTGTGACTTTCTTTAAGAATTTGGGGCCACATGTAGGTAGGTTCAGATTTGTGACCTGCAAATTGCGAGTCGCAAATCCGAATGTAGGATGGTGTCCTTGACACCATAGGTGATTCGCAAGGGCTTCGCAAATGCCCACATCATGAATAATCATGAGGTGGGTCGCAATTTGCGACCCCCTCGCGAATGGTGGCCTGCTGGAGACAGCAGACCACCATGTCTGTGACTGCTTTTCAATAAAGCAGTTTTTTTTGTAATGCAGCCCGTTTTCCTTAAAGGAAAACGAGATGCATAACAAAAACGAAAAATGAAACGTTTTTGTTTCATTTTTTCAGAGCAGGCAGTGGTCCGCAGGACCACTGCCTGCTCTGAAAAAATGTTTACAGTGACATTCACAATGGGGAAGGGGTCCCATGGGGATCGTTTGCGGTCACAAAACAATCCTACATTGCACTGCGAGTTGCAATTAGGAAGGGAACACCCCTTACTAATTGCGAGTCACAAACCCGTTTTGTGATTCGGTAACCAGGTTACTGAATCGCAAAACTGGGTTTGTGCATCGCAATGTGCTTTTGGCACGTCGCAAACAGCGAAAGTCGCTGTTTGCGACATGCAAAAATCTACCTACATATGGGTCTTGGTCCCTAATTAGGTCTGGTGTTAATAAAGACATTTTGTTTTTATTAAACTTCTATTTCTCTCTCTTTCGGCTGGCTTTACTGTGAGTGATCACATTCTGCTCTTCCACAAGGAGCATATTGCCACACAAAATAGTTTTGTTCAGAGTCAGGAACTACAGTGGCAATCAGTGACGTAACGAAACTGGAGTGTGCCCCTTTGCAAAGAACATGGAGGAGCCCCCTCTCCAGACTCACTCAGGGCAGGTGCTGTGCTGAAGGGGCCCCCTGGAGGGCGGCTGCGGGGCCTTTGTTATGCCGCTGGTGGCAACGTGTGCTTTAAGAGTTCAAAAACTTTTTGGGGGGGTTTTGCCAATGTTTGTTACAATGTTGAGGGCCTGGTAGCTCCCACAACAATAAAGTGTTATAAAAGCCATGTCAAAACAAGGCACGCATTGATGAAACTAAAAGACTTATAAAAATATGTCAGATCAGTTGGCTTTGTCAGTGTTTGTTTATTTTCATGCTTCCCATAATCGTGTTGAAAATGGTTACACTGATTTTCCATTAGAAATATTTTTGGGAAATACTAGCATGCATCAACACATTTTACTAGATGACACTTCATTTGCATATAATCAGAGAGCATTCTGGGAGCATTATACTTAGCCTCTTAGCCTAAACTTTTCAAACATGTGTGTACACGTTTTTTTTTTTTTTTTTGTACTGGAACCAACGTCAGTAGTGAAGTGTGACCTTAAAACATTTATTTACAGCATGCACCCTAATAATGAAGGCTTTCAAATAATGAACCATAAATACAAGTGCAACAGCATTATCTTTTGGAAACACATTACCTCAACTGCAGAGAGTGCCACTCTCTGTAAACAGGCAGCCAAAGGGTTTGTGCTGCAGGGGGTTGGGCCTACTTGTCCCAAGGACAAAGTAAACATAAAAACTTGTTGCCCTTGACCCTTGACCCCAAGCAGTTGGTGTGTCTCCGTCTTCTCTACAGGGTTTTTCAGCTTAGCAGTCCTCTTCTTCTTAGGTTGCAGGAATCTGAGTTCCTAGGTTCTGGGGAGCCCTTAAATACTAAATTTAAGGCTGTGTTTAGGTCTGGGGGGTTAGTAGCCAATGGCTACTAGCCCTGAGGGTGGGTACACTCTGGGGGGGTTAGTAGCCAATGGCTACTAGCGAAGGTGGGTACACCCTCTTTGTGCCTCCTCCCAAGGGGAGGGGGTCACATTCCTAACCCTATTGGGGGAATCCTCCATCTGCAAGATGGAGGATTTCTAAAAGTCAGAGTCACCTCAGCTCAGGACACCTTAGGGGCTGTCCTGACTGGCCAGTGACGACTCCTTGTTATTCTCATTATCTCCTCCGGCCTTGCCGCCAAAAGTGGGGTTGTGGCCGGAGGGGGCGGGCAACTCCACTAGCTGGAGTGCCCTGTGGTGCTGGAACAAAGGGGGTGAGCCTTTGAGGCTCACCGCCAGGTGTTACAGTTCCTGCAGGGGGAGGTGTGAAGCACCTCCACCCAGTACAGGCTTTGTTACTAGCCACAGAGTGACAAAGGCACTCTCCCCATGTGGCCAGCAACATGTCTCGAGTGTGGCAGGCTGCTAAAACCAGTCAGCCTACACGGGTAGTTGGTTAAGGTTTCAGGGGGCACCTCTAAGGTGTCCTCTGGGGTGTATGTTACAATAAAATGTACACTGGCATCAGTGTGCATTTATTGTGCTGAGAAGTTTGATACCAAACTTCCCAGTTTTCAGTGTAGCCATTATGGTGTTGGGGAGTTTGTGTGTGACAGACTCCCAGACCATATACTCTTATGGCTACCCTGCACTTACAATGTCTAAGGTTTTGCTTAGACACTGTAGGGGCACAGTGCTCATGCACTTGTGCCCTCACCTATGGTATGGTGCACCCTGCCTTAGGGCTGTAAGGCCTGCTAGAGGGGTGACTTATCTATACTGCACAGGCAGTGTGAGGTTGGCATGGCACCCTGAGGGGAGTGCCATGTCGACTTACTCGTTTTGTCCTCACCAGCACACACAAGCTGGCAAGCAGTGTGTCTGTGCTGAGTGAGGGGTCCCCAGGGTGGCATAAGACATGCTGCAGCCCTTAGAGACCTTCCCTGGCATCAGGGCCCTTGGTACCAGGGGTACCAGTTACAAGGGACTTACCTGGATGCCAGGGTGTGCCAATTGTGAAAACAAAAGTACAGGTTAGGGAAAGAACACTGGTGCTGGGGCCTGGTTAGCAGGCCTCAGCACACTTTCAAATCAAAACTTAGCATCAGCAAAGGCAAAAAGTCAGGGGGTAACCATCCCAAGGAGGCATTTCCTTACACATATATATATATTTTTTTAACTACATATGGACGGCCAGGGAATTGACAGGTAATGAAGGAGTGGGTGGGGCATCAGGCTGAAGCAAAGCCGCAGAGTTTGGGTAGGTGCAAGAGAGCAAAGGAAGCCCTTGAACAGTGAAAGAATACTAGTCAATCAAAAAGTATAGTAAAGAGGCTATGCTTCAGAGAAGGGAAAAGCACAGGAAGAGAGAGGAAAGACGTTGAAAAATAAGTAAGCAAAGGAGTCACAAAAAAAAAAAAAAAATAATAATAATAATTAAGCAATGGGTCAGCTCAAAGCTCACTAGGTTTTTGGTATGGTCCACAAAAGACCTAAGAGAGCTCGACTTCAATTTGCACATGTTTCTCGTAAAGGTAACACTAACTGCTTTGGAAATGACATGATGGTATTGAAGAGCTCTACAGTGTCTAACATTATTTTTCCTTCATAACAAGCTACAGCTTATTGAAATTGTGCTGATTCAGTAGAGCATTTGTCTGTGATGCATCAAAACCTCTATATTCTATAACGAAGGTCTCCAACTTACGCTGTAATAAGAGCTACTTATGTTCAATGACAGTACCCCCGAGACACTAATTTTATTAAAGATGTAATAGTAACCGTATCAGGCATGATTACATGAGTGGACACCATGTACAAAGTTACCAATAGTGATCATCACAGTGCATCAGTCACAGTTGCAAGCAATAATGTAAAAATCCTTTGTCAACGTGAAATGACTCTATATTGGTAATACATAATAGCTACATCTACAATGCCCCTAAATCATTTTAATAATATTATTAGTAAGTCCCCCTAAACCCTATGATTTTCAACACTCAAATTACAGCTTTAAATATATTTTGGAACTTCAACTATTTTTGTCCCCAAACATCAGCATACTAGTTCTTAAATTGCACACGTTTTCATCTTAAATACACACTTTACTTTTAGTATAGACATTCATTCAACCTAGCAAAAAGCCTATAGTTCAGTTGACGGGGCTGCACACAGGAGAGCTGCTTACAGCTAGCTGAAGAGCTACCAGTAGCTCGTGATCTAGGGCCATATATACTAACACTTTTTCCCACAGACACAGAATGGGGAAAAACCTTTGCTACATCTGGCCCCTACTCGTTAGAGAAGCCTGTAAAATGCAATAGTCACTAAAAACACAAATACAGGCTGAAATCCACACCTTTCAAATCTCAAGGCTCGAATCTTCCTTCATTTCTGCAAATCCTTCATGTTCTAACACACCATTCACTCCCCCTCTTTCTATTCCAACCACATGGGCCCCTTGACACAGACTGGACATTTACCATTTTGCTGATAACATTTCCTGGCAATCTTACATCACCATCTCTCAAGACAAAAACGAACGGCGTTCTTCTCTTTTTAGGCTGCTGCAGATTTAACCGAGCTACTTGTTCTTTGTTTTACATTGTGAAGCAACAAGAGCTTCCTCAAACGGAAAATGTCAAGTTGTTTTGCAGTTTCTTGTGAAGCTCTTTGCAGCCCAGGTATACTATCAGAACCAAATCTCTTTAAAACTAATTCTTAGTATTTTATGCATTTTTGCACGCCACCCAGCTTAAATGCCAAACAAAAAAAATTGGAATTACGTTCCCCTGATAAACTTTTTTTTTTCCAGTGAATCTTTGTGATTAAGACAAAATACTGTGGTTGTTGCAATACACATTGAATTATTCTACAGAGTTTGAAAGGTAGAGCTAACTAGACTGGAGCAATTATCCTTGATTACTACTTCTTTGTAGGGTGACCACCCGTCCGTAAATTTTGTCCGTAATTTTAGTCTTTCACCTAAAGGAAAAAATGTAATTGGGACTGATCAGTTTCCCCAGCTGGATTGAAAGGCAGGGAGAGTCCCCTGTGCTCTGAGGGAGGGAGGGAGTGCCAGACAGATAAGAAAAGGCCTTCTTGGCAGGGTGTCTCCTTCCCTAAAGAAATGCAAATGAGCATAACTGGTGAATCTGCAAATGCAAAGGGGCTTGGAAACCTGCTTTGACTTTAATCTAAGGAGTCACTTGAAGCTTTCTGATGACAAAGATATTTTCTTTTAGAGAGATACTGTAAGGGTGTTCCAAGGTGAGCTGCACAGTGTGTAGTTTTAATGGACTGTTATACAGTTTATACCTAGTACTAACATTTTTTTTACATTATTCAAATCTATATTTTAGAAGGTTTTTTTTAACCTATATGTATTTGCGCATTTTGTAGCAGCCTATATTATGATGTGTGTAATGTATGTTTAAAATAAGGACTTACACAGTCCCAGTTCATTCAGGGACCTCAGTACCTCATAGTACTAACAAACATTAGCAAAGCCAATAGGTCTCGTCTACGCAAGTTATTGACTTTGCTAATGTGTTTTAGCCATGTTATGCACCAGAGTAGCTGCTGTTCAGCATGGCTGAAAGTTAGTGGCATAGTGGTGTAGAGTGGAGTACAGTGGCATAGGAGCAGTGGCGTAGAGCACAGTGGTGCAGAGTAAAGTGCAGTTGGGTACAGTGCAGTTGTTTAGCGTGCAATGGCATACAGTGCAGTGGTCTAGAGTGGAGTGGCTTGGGACAGAGTAGAGGGGCATACACTAGAGTGGCAGAGAGTGCAGTAGTGTAAAGTGGTGCAGTGGCATAGAGTGCAGAGTAGACGCGTGGCATAAAGTGCAGTGGTGCAGAGTGGAGTATAGTGCTGTAGAGTGCAGTGGGATAGAGTGATGCAGAGTAGAGTGGCATAAAGTGCAGTGGTATAGAATGCAGTAGTACAGAGGAGAGTGGTGTAGAGTACAGTGGCAGAGAGTGCAATGTTGCAGAATAGTGTCAGTGCAGTGGTGTGGAGTAGAGTACAGTGGTGCAGAGTAAAGGGCAGTGGTGTACAGTGCAGTTGTTAAGAATGCATTGATCTAGACTGCAGTGGCACAGTGTGGCATGGGGCAGAGTAGAGTGGCAAAGAGTGTAGCAGAGTAGAGTGGCATACAATAGAGTTGCAGAGAGTGCAGTAGTGTAGAGTGGTGCAGTGGCATAGAGTGCAGAGCAGACTCGAGTGGCAGAGTGCCGTCACATATAGTGGTGAGGAGTGGAGTAGTGTAGCGTGGTGCAGAGCAGAGTATAGTGCTATAAAGTGCAATGACGTAGAGTGGAGTTATGCAGAGTAGAGTGATATAGAGTGCAGTGGAATAGAGTGTATTGTGCAGAATGCAGTAGTACAGAGTAGAGTGGTGTAGAGTATAGTGGCGGCCCGTGCAAGGTTTCAGAGTAGAATGTTAGAGTGCAGTGGTGTATAGTGCAGTTTTTTTTAGAGTGCAGTGGTTTAGAGTGTCGTACAGTGCAGTGGTGTGGAATAAATTGTTTCAGGGTAGAGTGCAGTGGCATAGAGCGGAAAGGTGTAGGGTAGAGTTTAGTGGCATAAATTGCAGTGGTGCAGAGTGCAGTGGCATAAAGTAGATTGTTTCACAGTAGAGTGAAGTGGCGTAGAGTGACGAGGTGCAGGGTAGAGTGGAGATGTATAGAGTGGCATAGAGTGTGATGGCAAAGAGTAAAGTGGTGTAGCATGCTGTGGCATAGAGTAGATTAGAGTGACGTACAGTGTATTGATGTAGAGTACATGGGCATAGAGCTGAGGGTTACAGAGTAAAGTGCACTAGCATAGAGTGTATTAGCATAGAGTGCAGTGGTGTACAGTGCAGTGTTGCAGAGTGGCACAGAGTGGAGTTGTGTGGACTAGATTGGTGTTGCCTAGACTGGAGGATATAGCACGCAGAGTGCAGTGGTGTAGAGAGTTGTAAAGTGCATTGGCATAGAGTAGAGTGGTACAGAGTAGAGTGGAGGGACGTAGTGTGTAGTACCACAGAGTGCAGTGGCATAAGGTGGAGTGGAAAAGAGTGCAGTGTCCCACAGTGCAGTGGCATGGAGTGGTGTAAAGTGGAGTGATGCAGAGTATGGTACAGTGGTGTGGAGCGGTGCAGAGCAGAGTGTAGTGGAGTATGCATGGTGTGGTAACACACTGCCATTACAGACAACACGTTTTTGATTGAAATGACTATTACATTGCACAGATATACTGTTTTTCAAATAAAACTATACAGTAAACAGACGATGATGTGTGGAAACTGCATCACCTAATGCAATGATTTGTTTTAATCATATAAAGGTATTTGTTTCCAGCACAGTTCAGAATTAACACAAATTTGCTTTATTTTACTTCTAATTCTAATATATTCTAAAATATATTTAAATGTTGTCATGTAATAGAAAACCCTCTTTTCTAATCCCAGAATCCAGCACAATTGTTGCATAATCCTCCCACTTTAAAGTCAGAGAAAGAAAAGTAAACACGAAGTTCCCACCGAAGACAGAGCCTGACATTTGACCTTGTTCTTTGAATGCAGGGCAAATGCGATGAGGTAAGAACAAGATTTACAGGCTTGTTTGCTGAAAGGGAGCACTCAGAAGGATACTGTAAATAAGGTTTGGGTAAGGGAAGGGACAAACTCAAGCTACATAGCCTAAAACAAATAAAACCAGCAAACTGAAAGCAATGAAATGCGAGTTACAAACCACAAAGCCAACGGCAATCAACGGCTGGAATGCATTCCCAAGGGAGCTCTATGGATGTACTTAAAGTGAGAGCTGTGGGATACTTTGTGGGGAAAGTCCAGTATTTTAGTTCAGTCCGTATCTTGTAGATGTTTGGCCACATCAATCACCCAGATAGTATGACGAGAAGACCTGGAGTGGTCTCAATGCTGCAGGAAAGGTCTGTGCACCCATTCTATCAATTTGCCACCAGTCCCTATGGTTTAGAGCTTTTGGCACACCTCGTGTAGGGTTAGTGTTAGGTGGCAGACATGAAATAGGGCATTTAATGATTGTTCAAGGTGGATGTAAGTAAGGAGTTGAACGGGGTGAAGATGGTAGTCTGCCACAAGGGTTTGGAAATTTGGTAGCTCGCCATCCAGAAACAAATCCCCCAATTTTAAGACACCTGGAGCATGCCACTGATGGAGTTGCTCTGAGCACAGCCATCCTGTGAGAGTGGGAAGCCTTGGCAAAGGTAGTGCAGGAGCACCGGGCTTCTTCATGTCAGTGAGGTTACAGGTTTTAGCAAGGCAAGAGAAAGCTGTGCATGATAACCCCGGGTGGTGAATCCATAGAATGGTCAGTAGGAAACAATGAACAGTGCAGTAAGCCCACCTTAAAAGTCTTTACGGATAAACCTCATCTCATGCAGGGGGATGGGCAGAAAGCCAGTGAACCACCCAGTGGACCTGTGCAGATGAATAATAACGTTTTAAGTCCAGAAGGCCTAATCCACCAGCAGTTACGAGTAGCTTTAGAGTGGAAATAGTTACCCTACGGTGCCTGAGCGACCAAATCAGATATGTGGCATGTCTGAAGAAGGAAAGAGGGATGAGTAGGGGAAGGTTTGCAAAATGATACGATCATCAGGGTAGCACACCATCTTCACTAGTGCCACGTGGCCCACTACAGAAAGCGGAAGAGAAGACCGAAAAGCAAACTGGGCTCGGAGGGACCATGACACTCTGCTGAGATTTCCATTCAGCAAATCAGTGGGAGAATGGTAGATATTAACCACTACATATCGAAAGGCAACTGGGTCCCAGTTCAACCTGAAGCCTAGTTGTATATAAAGGGGAAAACAGTGCCATATGTTAAAGAAACATTAACTGCATTTTAAAAAAATTACATTTTGTTTTTGCAATTTACATCCCAAATATTTTGAAGATTGTATGTGTACTTGACACTTAGGGATAACCCAGATCACTAGTTTGGCTTTTGCTCAATTTCAAAAACAGTTTAAGACATGGACAAAGAGGTCAGTTGCCTTGCACAAACTTGCAAGGGGTCTGGCCTCTGCTCACCCTTCACAAGCACTAACAGCAGACCAGTGCACCAGAAGAGTTTGCCAAGGTGGGAGGGTGCTGCTTGTTCAACCACTTGACAGTGCCTCTGCTGTTTCTCTCCTGTCTGCAGAGATGACTCCCCAGGTACCCAATACCTTCTGATAGTCTTGGTGGATCCATCTTGTCTGATTTTAGGAACTGTCCAACCTTGTTCTTCTCTTCCTTATTTATCCGGTTCTTAGCAACAACCTCCTATTTCATCTTGATTTCATCCTCCTCTTTTATTATCTTTGATTGGTAATCGGGCTTCCAGTTCTGAGATAAATGCAGAGTCCCAGACACACACTCTAGTGCTGTGAGACTACAGACAAGTTGTGGGTACCTCACACCCTGACATTAGGTGTGAGACTGTCACCCACACCATCTGCCCTGCCTCATTACATTTTTTTTAGGTTGAAAGTCCATAGGCGGTTGGGATGAGCCAGATGTTTTTGTTCAATTTGTTTAAACTAGCACAAGATTAATTACCTTAACGTTTCCCAAACTGTTTGGCAGAAGATTTAAAATGTTCAGAAACATAATCAATGTTGTTGTTACTTTGTCTTTAAGAGAGATTTGGTAGATTTGGGGAGGGGGGATGGCCTTGATACAGTGCTGAAGGGCATTAATTTAATACTGAACAAGGATGTAACGTGACACCTGAATGTAACACACCAGGAGGCAATCACAAAAAGACCACAGAGAATAAATAGTGCTTTGTTAAAGTTAAAAAGGAGTAAATAAATGCACTGATAACGTAATGGGGTATGACCTCTCTTGGGTGTGTCTGTAAAACTGACGTTTTTTCTTGAATTTTTGTCCTGAATTTTGACCATTTGTCCTGGATTTTTGTCCTGAATTTTGACCCTTTGTCCTGAATTTGTTACAGTCCTGTCCAGAATTTGCTTCAATGCCAGGTGGCCACGCTGCTTCTTTGCTACTTTACAAAAGGGAGAGCCTAGTACTCCTCACACGGTTTTTAGGGGCATAGCTTGGTCAGCATGATTGGTAAGTGTGAGGTTAAGATTCCCCAACAATTACACTAGGACATCTTGTTAAAACACATTATATGAGAAGCAGGACAGATAGGGGGCTTAAGGGACAGTGGAAAGAGAGGAGTGTGGATTGTTAGGGGTACTTAAAACGCAAAATATTTTTCAAACTAATCAACATTTTATATGTCCTTTAAAACATAGAGGAGAGAGTAGGTGTGTTTTTGCCAGTGTGGGCATGTAAAAATCACAGGTGAAATCAGACGGACATGTCACATTTGCCGAATGAAAGCACTTGTACCTAACTGCAGAGCACATTTTTTAGTGGGAGGGTGGGTGGGGGTGTAACACCCCAAACAGCTCCCCTGGATCTACTCACCTGACTGTTTTGTTGAAATGTGATAGGTTAATGAGTAGTTGAAATAAAGCATGAGGGAGAGCTTTGACAGCATCCCAACAGATGTTCTTAAAGTGTTTACTTGGGATGACTGAAGCTCCTATTCGCATACACATGCAAAATCACTCGGTGTAAAGCAAGCACTGTTGTGGTATCACAGTATGGAGCAAACTCACCCTGGCAACATCAACAAGAATGTAAAATCAATTATAGGAACTAAAACAAATTTGGGTGAAAAATTGCCTTTGTTTCACAATATTGGAAGATTAAAGACAGTTGAGTATGAAACACATTTAGGGGAAAAAAACAAGTTTAGAAGTAGAAACACAATTCAACCGTGGGGTATCAATCAATATAGAGACAAAACGTGGTCACTGCATGTCCCATTATGGCAGGCTTCAGAATGATATAACCTTCAGTTGGCTGTATATTGGGGGAGCAAATCAACTCCTGTACAACATCAGCAGAAGCGTGAAAAACCGACAGAAGCACAAAACAGGTATATGTGTAAAATCACATTTAGCTGCAGAGTTACCATAGGCACAATATCAACAGGAGTGAGGAAACTTTTCAAGAAGCAAAATAAAAAAAATCACATGCTAAAGCAAAAACACTCATACTTTCAAATTCACATGTAGATGCAAAATCACCCTTGGTGCAGCATCTATCAGAGCATGCCAACACTTAAGTGCAAAACTACATCCGTGAGCAAATAAATAAATAGATAAATAAATCACATTTATTTACAGAAACATTTAAGTGAGAAATCATATTTTGTGTAGGTCAGAGATTTATGGCTAATACCTGCTAGAATAAAACCAGACAAGTTCACTCGGTCCAGAAAGACAATTTAAAGTAGCACATCTTTTAGTGAATAAAAGCCCAAACAGACCAGTACAACCAATGAAAGCCCCCCCCCCCCCCACAAAAAATGCAATTGTCCCTGAAAGGAAGTACATATCAAGCCTGGTCCCACCAAAAAGCCCAGTGAAAAGTGAAACTGTACTGAGAAAATAAAACTGATATCTTTGGATTCTTTCCTTCCCAAAGTGTTCCAATATCCTGCTATAAGAATAGTGTGTGATCCAGTTCTAAATAGAACCATTTTATGATGGTAACACAGTGGTCTATCATAGTCAACTCTGTCTTGGTTCTCCTGGTAGACTGTTTACGAGGGAAACCAGGAAATTGGAATATAAAAATAAAAGATGGTCTAAAGACTGCCCCAAACGAGCATGCAAATAGGAAAGGATACGTTCACAGGCACTGGAACGTAAACAAGCAGCACAAGCAACATACGAAAGGCCTACTCAAGTGAAGTCTGGACTAATGGACAAGTGAGCTATAACACTTCTCGTGTGTTTTCAACACTATCATGTATCTAGTATTATCACTCTTTTTCAGATAAACATTGTGCTTGAAACATTCTAGCTGACATTCATAGTCATCCATTTACGTACCTATTGAGATTAAACTTCACGTCATTGTTTATCACTCAGAATGTGTTGTTTTGATTGGCAGCTCCCTCCTGGCCAATTGTGAAAACCGAATTCAGCAATCTCAAATTTAGGAACCACCCTTATACATCACCCCACTTAATATGAACCCCGAGCTGAATGAGGAGATGGTACAGGAAATTCTGAGAACAGTAAAATCTGGATCCCCCATAGACCCAGCCCCTCCACAGATCACAGGGGAAGGTGTTCATATACTCCTTACTAGTATCACAAAATTGATAAATAGATCTCTGGAGTTGGGAGTAGTGCCCAATAGATGGAAACCTGCTGGTATTAGACCACTGCTGAAAAAAACTCACCGAGACGCATCAGATATTAACAATCGACCTATGTCACTTCTCCCAGCCATGGGAAAGATCATGAAGAAGCATGTTAATAAGACCCTTTCCAATCACTTGGAAGATAATCAACTTTTACATTCCTCGCAGGTGGCTTTCAGACCCCAGCATTGCACGGAATCAGCGTTACTGGTGGTCACAGAGGAACTTAAAAGCATTTTGGATCAGGGAGGAGCAGCCACCATTATTCTGATATACGTAAGTGAGGCTTTCAATACTGTTGATCGTAGGATTCTGGCCCAGAGGTTAAAAGAGACAGGGGTGAACGATAATGCTCTGAAATGGATGCTATCCTTTATGGAAGATGGAACTTTTCAGGTGATGGAAAACTCATGCTTTACAGACTTCATGGCCTCGAATTGTGGAGTGACCCAGGGTTTTGCACCTATTCCCACCTTTTACAACATATACTTAACACTCCTGTCAAACACTGTGATTGAGCATGGGCTATCTATTGTATCCTATGCAGTTGATTTCCAATTAGTGGTATCAATTGCAAAAGGGAAAGATCTGGATAGCCGTCAGCTAGCCTTATTCTTAGAGGATGTGGCCAAGTGGATGGCAAACTGCTGCCTTAAACGTAATGGAGAGAAGACAGAACTGATCTTTCTGTGAAACAATTCACAGGAAAATATTGATTTAAGATGGCCAGATTGGCTGGGTAATCCCCCCATTCCTAAAACTCTCATCCAAAATCTGCCCTCACAATGGATGCACAGGCAACAAAACTGGCCTATAGTTGTTTTGGTACACTAAAGACAATCTGGAAAATCATCAAACTACTCCCAGAAAACTCAAGAAGAACAGTGGTACAGGCCTTGGTAACCCCATGCCTGGATTACATGAACTCTCTATACTTAGGCTCTCCGAAATGTATTACAAAAAAAGCTGCAAGTAGTACAAACAGCAGCTGCCACAATGCTCCCAAAAATCCCTAAAACAGAATCAACAAACGAGGCACTGGAAAACACTGCACTGGCTGCCCATCACAGCTAGAAACAAGTTCAAAACCATAAGCTTAGTGCATAAACAGATTCATGACACAGGCCCTCAGAAACTGAGACACATACTGGCACGCTAGCACCCTACTAGACCCCTCAAGATCAGCACAGGGCTACTTTATGAAGGTTCCAAAAATTGGGAAATCCAAATGGGAAGTAGATGCTTTTTCTATCCAGCTCCACAACTCTGGAACTCCCTGCCAATAGCGATAAAATCGACAACTGAGGAATCAAGAGTAAGGAAAATGATAACGACATGGCTCTTTCCAGTACTCAATTTTTAGTTATCACCTATCACTGCTAATTTACCCCTATGTCATAGGATCGAGTCATAGCATGGTCAACGTAGCCCTTCAATCCTCAGAGGTCGATCAAGAGAGGACCACTCTGTTTGTAGACAGTAAAACCACTTATTCAGAGTACATCAACAAGGCAAAACTTCTGTAGCAAAGGATGCACAAAATTCAATCGCTATTATCATTTTATTGTAAGGACAGTATGGGCACAAATATCTGCCATTCATGCCGTGGGGGTTTCTTTAACAGTGGTTGGTGAGATGGATCAGTGCCTATGCATGCAGCTCACATCACTCATAACATAACCTGTGCGCCAGTGTATACAATGTGTCCCAGGATGGCAGTCCCTACCCCCTCACAAGGCCCTCCTCATCCCAGGGCTAACCTATGAGGTTTGACCCTCCACGCGGCAGGAGTAGCACAGAAGTCCTTCTTCTATTTTTATTATGTTTTCTATATAACTCCTCCTCCCGTCTGACTCCTCCTATTGTGTTTCCTGTCCGTGCGGGTGGGTGCACTCGTTGTTCTTTGCTTTGGATTTTAAGTTTATTCAGTGTATTTGGCGCGTTGCTTTACTGTACAAGGGGCGAGGACAGAAAGGTTTGGTGTAACAAAGCCAATAAACTAGCACTAACCTGTGCAAATCTAAAGGGTTCTACCTGGGCTGTGCATCTCTATACATACAAGGGACTCTGGAGGAAGCATATTCTCCTGACATGATTGCAGCATATGCTACAACAATATACAATCTAAGGAAACGGCAAAATGTAACAAGAAAAAACATGCATTAAAATGTTAAACGTAATAAAAGTTTGAAAGTGTTCTTGGAGCACAGCACTGACCGGTCTGAATCACATGTTTCCAATGCCTCTAATGAAATGTAGAGTGCGAGACGTAGAAATCCGGTTTCCTCTTCAGTTTCTTACATATAGCCCCGCCTTCTTTCGTACTTGTCGTGATCTGGCCTGTAAATAAAAAATTACATTATTGAAATGTGTCGGATACGGATATTTAAAATGCAATCGGTTTTGCGGGGACTGCATGGACAACTTGCGCACATTTGACCACCTCGTGCGTCTTTCTGCGCTATTTCTTGGCCTCTTTACCCACAATAATCGCGGGGGAGATGCGCAGTCCACTGCTGCAGTGTTGAGTTATAATTTTCTTTACTGCCACTGCCTTACAAAGAACGACTACTCTACTTTTAAGAGTCTCTCTTGAATTATGTCACTATGGGTTTTACAACCTAACCAGACCTTAGCAAACAAGTGCCCATTCTGGAACACTTATTGTAGGTGACTGGTCACGTAAGGGGACAAGCCTCATATATGTTTTAAAGGAAGGCTACAATAATTGCCAGTCTGTACGTTGAGAGTGATAATGTGGGATTTTCCATATGAAAGATCCAATTTAATAGAAGCTGCACAGTATCATTTGATTTGGTCCTATGACACTTCTCAAATACCCTTTTTGGGATTAACGTGTGTGGGTTATACTCAGTAGGGTCTAAAAACTGTGCCTTCTGGGGCATTGTGTAGCTACTGGCACAAAGTAGAGAATGATGAAACATCTTAGCCTGGAGAAGAGCACATTTGCTTCTCATATTTGTGTAGGAAATCTGCCTTTTCTGCGTGGCCAGCTTGCATTTTTCCCTTTTACTGGACCATATTTTTTTGCTGACTTTCGAACTCTGTTCACTTTAAGACTTCTCACTAGTAGAAAAGTGCCTGCGCTTGCCCTTTAACCGCGGTTACATTGACTTATTCCTGATGGGGGCAGTTAACGTGCATGTGTGTCCCTAGTAGTTCGTGTAAGAAGTGCACCGAAGTCTGGGAAGTTAAATGCCACTTCAGGACTGAAGCATCTATTGTCCCACCCACTATAGTGGCAGTGCAAACCTGGTTTCTGGCCTACCCTCTGTAGCCTGACTTTTGCAGTGTAAACCTGCAGTGGGACCTGTTAAAGTAAGCCTTTGTATAGGTTAAAAACCTTAAATTTAAATATCAATAAGTCACCACTGTGTACGCTTCCAAGCGCACCAGGGAAGGGTGCATGGTACTTACAAGTGGGAGATTGTAGAAGGCTGGCTTATAGTGGGTACCTTGTGGTACTTACACCTTGTGCCAGGTCCTGTTATCCCTTATTAGTAGATTAGTAGTGTTCTAGCAGCTTAGGCTGATAGAAGTAGCTATAGCAGAGCAGCTTAGGCTGAACTACGAGACATGCAAAGCTCCTACTATACCACTTATATCATATAGCACTATATCATAAGAAACACAATACTCAAGAGTTACCAAAAATAAAGGTACTTTATTTGAGTGACAATATGCCATAAGTATCTCAGAGGATATACCCCCTTAGGGGGTAAGTAAAATAGACAAAATATACACGCAAACCAAAATCAGGTAAGTAAAACACTTAGAAAAGTAGTGCAAACACTGTAGAACACAATAGAATGAAATAGGAGACAATAGGCCTAGAGGCAACACAAACCATATACTCCAAAAGTGGAATGCGAACCACAAATGGACCCCCGGCCTAGTGTTGTGTGTAGAGGGTCGCTGGGAGTGTAAGAAAATACTAAGGGTGTCCAAGATACCCCACCCCAAGACCCTGAAAAGTAGGAGTAAAATTACCCTACTACCCCAGAAAGGCAGTAAAGTCGAGATAGGGGATTCTGCAAAGGCAACAACTGACTGCAAAGCACTGAAGACAGATTCCTGGACCTGAGGACCTGCAAAGGAAGGGGACCAAGTCCAAGAGTCACAGAAGTGTCCAGGGGGGGCAGGAGCCCACTAAACCCTGGATGAAGGTGCAAAAGGGCTGCCTCCAGGTGGAAGAAGCCAAAGATTCTGAAACAATGGAAGGTGCCAGGAACTTCTCCTTTGGTCAGAGTATGTCCCACGGTGTGCTGGAAGATGCAGAGTTGTTTCCACTCAGAAAAACTGCAACCAAGCCTTGCTAGCTGCAAGAGTCACGGTTGAAGGTTTTGGGTGCTGCCAGGGCCCAGGAAGGACCAGGAGGTTGCCCCTTGGAGGAGGAGACAGAGGGGGTGCTCAGCAACACAGAGAGCCCACGCAGAAGCAGGCAGCACCTGCAGAAGCATCTGAACAGGCATTCAGGAAATCTGAGCATGGCGGTCATCTCAGCACAACAAAAGAGGGTCCCACAAAGTTGGAGGTCAACTCAGCGAGTTGGGCAATACAGGATGGAGTGCTGGGGACCTGCGCTGTGCTGTGCATGAAGGAAGTCTTGCAAAAGTGCACAGAAGCCCTAGCAGCTGCAGATCACGCAGTACACAGGACTACTGTCTGGCGTGGGAAGGTATGGACTTACCTCCACCAACTTTGGACAGAAAGACCACTGGACTGTCAGGGTCACTTGGATCCAGCCCCTGTGTTCCAGGGACCACGCTCGTCAAGATGAGAGGGGACCCAGAGGACCGGTGATGCAGAGGTTTGGTGCCTGCGATGGCAGGGGGAAGATTCCGTCGACCCACGGGAGATTTCATTTTGGCTTCCAGTGCAGGGTGAAGGCAGACAGCCCTCAGAGCATGCACCACCAGGAAACAGTCGAGAAAGCCAGCAGAATTAGGCACTACAATGTTGCTGGTAGTCTTCGTGCTACTTTGTTGCAGTTTTGCAGGCGATCCTAGGCAGAAGTCGAAGAGGGAAGTGCAGAGGAAATCTGGTGAGCTCTTGCATTCGTTATCGGACGAGAAACCCACAGGAGAGACCCTAAATAGCCCTCAGAGGAGGATTGGCTACCTAACCAGCTAAGAGCCTATCAGGAGGGGTCTCTGACGTCACCTGCTGGCATTGGCCACTCAGATGTCTCCATTGTGCACTCACACCTCTGCATTCAAAATGGTACAGGTCTGGGACACAATGGAGGAGCTCTGGGCACCACCCTTGGGATAATGATGGACAGGGGAGTGGTCACTCCCCTTCCCTTTGTCCAGTTTCGCGCCAGAACAGGGGCTGGGGGCTCCCTGAACCGGTGTAGACTGGCTTATGCAAGGAGGGCACATCTGTGCCCTTCAAAGCATTTCCAGAGGCTGGGGGAGGCTACTCCTCCCCAGCCCTTAACACCTATTTCCAAAGGGAGAGGGCGTAGCACCCTCTCTTAGAGAAAATCCTTTGTTCTGCCTTCCTGGGACTGGGCTGCCCAGACCCCAGGAGGGCAGAAACCTGTCTGAGGGTTGGCAGCAGCAGTAGCTGTAGAAAAAACCCCAGAGAGCTAGTTTGGCAGTACCCGGGGTCCATGCTGGAGCCCCGGGGATGCATGGAATTGTCACCCCAGTACCAAAATGGCATTGGTGTGACAATTCCATGATCTTAGACATGTTACATGGTCATGTTCGGAGTTACCATTGTGAAGCTACACATAGGTATTGACCTATATGTAGTTCGCTCGTGTAATGGTGTCCCCGCACTCACAAAGTCCGGGGAACTTGCCCTGAACAATGTGGGGGCACTTTGGTTAGTGCCAGGGTGCCCTCACACTAAGTAACTTTGCACCTAACCTTCACTAAGTGAGGGTTAGATATATAGGTGACTTATAAGTAAATTAAGTGCAGTGGTAAATGGCTGTGAAATAACATGGATGTAATTTCACTCAGGCTGCAGTGACAGTCCTGTGTAAGAATTGTCTGAGCTCCCTATGGGTGGCAAAAGAAATGCTGCAGCCCATAGGGATCTCCTGGAACCCCAATACCCTGGGTACCTAGGTACCATATACTAGGGGATAATAAGGGTGTTCCAGTGTGCCAATGAAAATTGGTAAAATTAGTCACTAGCCTGCAGTGACAATTTTAAAAGCAGAGAGAGCATAAACACTGAGGTTCTGGTTAGCAGAGCCTCAGTGATACAGTAAGGCACCACACAAGTAACACATACAGGGCACAACTTATGAGCACTGGGGTCCTGGCTAGCAGGATCCCAGTGACACAGGCAAAAACAAACATACATAGAAGTTTAAAAATGGGGGTAACATGCCAGGCAAGATGGTACTTTCCTACAGAGATGTAGACATTTCATGTTACCATGTTCCTAGAGTGACAAGGCCTAAAAAGCTATTTCCACTGTGGTAGGCCTAGCTATCGTATGCAGAAAACAAGGGTAAAACTAAAATACTAATACTGTATCTTGGGATTGGTACTAGCTAGAAAAATATTTAAACAACTAGTTTCAAAAGGTATTAAAAGTCCAGGTCAATGTTGAAGTCAATTTTAAAATAACTATTAAGGAAAATAAACTTACTCTTTAACTGCTTGAACAGACAGAAGGCTAATTATCAAAAGTCTCTACCAGCTCTCAGTCTGTGCTCAGCCTTTAATAGATGTGAAATATGTATAAAATGAGTCCCAGGAGATCGCATTTGGCTGATATGAATAGGAAGGTATAACCACTCTGAACTCCATAGAATATGCAGGGTGGTGACCATGGGCCTCCTTTTATAAGTGCAATGTCAAATCCTACTTGGCAGGTCTGTTGACCCGTATATGTTAGAGTTCCAGCACACTTGAAAAAGGAGAGAACTGATGTAAAGACAATTCTGGTAGCTCCATTGTCTAACTACTGAAGTAACCCCCTTTTGTCCTACTAGACTTCTGTTCTCTCTGGGTTTGTTGCAGGAACAGTGCCTGATTCAAACTGGATTTTAGTCAAAATGTAGGTATACACTAGGATCACCATAGCACAATCCCCACACACATCCCTGACCTCACATCTCAAGTTTAGAGTGGCCAAAGTCTTTGACCAGCTCGGAAGTGCCTTTAAACGTGGTATTTTGGGCCTTTTTGTAGTATGACAAACAGAAACTTATGAAAAAGTGGGTAGAGTTGGCCCCAGGAACTTCTACCCCCTTAGTTGCAGCAGGCCCAGGAGTCATCCCCACCCACTAACTTGTGCCAGGCATAAAAATAACACCTACAGGGGCTCAATTCAGAACACTTTGGGGACCTGCAGAAGATCAAAAGAGGACTGGACCATGAGAAGCCTTGAAGGACCTAACCTGCTCCCTCTAGTACTCAGGACAAAGGAGTGGACTCCAGGTGCCTCCCATGAAGTCTTGAGGGGCAATAGAAATGTACTCCTGCAGCTGACTGAGACATAGTGTGTTAAGTCAGAAGGTAAAATCTTAGACCAAGATGAACTTGGTAGTTGTAGCCAACCACTGCTCCATCATGGTCAACCTAAAATTGCACCTAGGTCCTGCTCTACAGCTACCACAGACCATCAATTTGCGCTTAGTGAATTTTGGCACAATTTTTCCTTAACTTTAATTTTTTTTTATCTCTGGTTCTAATTGTCCAATTCTGTTAAGGATGGTTATTTTTTTGGCATTTTGGCTTTATTACTGATTTGGTACTGTAGAAATACTTTATAAATTGCCCTGAGTTAAGCTCGTCTACTCTGTGCCATAGCCACCAACGGGTGAAGCTCAGGTTAATTTAGTGATTTTGATGGTTCACCCTGACCAGGGCTGTAATTATTCTTTGAAGTGGGTAGTCATCCATGCCAGATAACATTCCAGTTCTTTTACAACATCTAGTTAAGTTGTTGCCTGGTGCACAAAAGGGTTGGCCCACCCAGTAGCGGCAGCCCATTTGCTCTCGATTTGGCCCACCCAGTATCGGCAGCCCATTTGCTCTCGATTTGGCCCACCCAGTAGCGGCAGCCCATTTGCTCTCGAAGTACGATTGGAAATATGTCAGGTACAAATCGAGAATAAACCTGGTATTTTGCATAGACTGTGGGTGCTTTACTCACAGTGAAAGTTGGGTGATTTCCTTAATACAATCTCTTATTTAAATGGACTCATAACTTCCTTTCTCTTAACAGTAGTAGTACAAGTTAAGGTTTGAACACTACCACAACTCAAACATAATTACCCATAAACTCCTCGTTCCTTGACATTAATTGCTTCCTTCTGTAGCGAGGCCTTTACCCAACACTGCATTCTATCCATTATTTATTGGTAAAAGGCCCATTTAGAGCAGCATTGGCACATCCTACTGGATAATGAAGCCAGAGATTGGTGTGAGCAGAAAAAGGATTTTCAAATACTTTTCACCTTTCGGCAGTGCCACTGAAATTATATTATATTATTCTGCAGTCATATTTTTTCCCCATGTACTGCCCTTTCCACTTAAGCCACCGTGTGCATGGGCACACCTATCATTGGAGGAGCAGGTGCAGTGCACCGGGGCCCACTAAACCCTGATAACTGCTGTATTTTACTAACTTAACGGCATCCGAAAGGGGCCTTGTCTTACTTGCACCATCAGATATTAACCTGGCATCCTTTCTACAGTACTGACCATGTGCTGCATAATTTGCAGATATCAAACAAAAATCCAAATATTAAAAAGGTGCTTTAAAACAAAGTGCACCATATGGTGCCACAGAGTAGCAGACACTTTCCAATGGGTTACCCTTTCAGGTAATCGTTGTCCTGGGTAAAGTTGGTGCCAGTGAGTTGAAACTTTTGTACCAACACACCGTTAATGTCAGGTAAAATGACAAAATGGTAAAATAATGCCGTCACTTAATGTGCACGTTATGCCGCAAAATTTCTTCCCGCACAATTATATTAAATTCCGATGCATAACGTGAGCCTCAGATGCCATCTAATGCCAGTGGCCCTCTGGTAGCCATGGCATGCCAGGTTTAATTCCTCCCAATACAATAAAAAGTTAATGTCTAGGAACCAGATCTATACGGTAATTAGGTCTTCAGTGAAAGCATCACTGGAGCGTTTAACGTGTTACGAGTGTAGTCACTCCTTGTGCTACACTCTAAAACGTGAACAAACATTTGCAGACAGTTTCGAGATGAAAACAGATGCAAATGCAAACAGGACCTGGGCGAGGTCGCTTTGCCTTTGTCATGAAACTGAATGACTCATTTGGTGCAAATCTAATAAACCCTGTGGTTATGAAAGCATTTGATTTACACGGTGCACTGTCAGGCCCGTAGTGCCTTTGCTGTGACAGCTGCAGGCGTCAATGCCGCCAGATGTTGTGTCAAACCGAAATATATTTAATGCACATTACAAGCACAGATCACACAAGGCACCCTCATATGGATGTTCATTTAAAATACCAAATATTAAGAGGTTATCAGATCCATCAACATAATCTAGAAACAACGGAAATCTCTTCCCCACGATGTTTTATTAGGCTATTGTAAAAATGCTTTTAATCTGCCATTTCACGTTTACGGCGTGTAACTGGAGTACAAACGGGAATATTCACTGTTTTGAGTCTGACCTCAAGGCTGTAGCAACGACTCAGTGAAGCTGAAGGGAGGTTCTTTGTTAATACAGCCCTAGACACGTCATACATCCACGGTATCACTTTCTCCACTGTCCTAAGTGTCACCCTTAAAACTGTACATACGCGCGTATTGACCAATTACCTACAAGGAATGTTGCATACATTATAATGTTAACCTTAGTACCCTTACAAATACAATTTGGCCTCATAACAAAGACAAATTAATTTATCACGTATATAGATTTAAAAAAACGCATTTTCGCGTAGTGGAGATGGAAATCACGCTTTCCATCAGCATTAAATCTAGCAGTGTAACCGACAGTAAAATATGTTTTCCTTTAAACCAGTCAGTTTAAGGCTTCGGTATATACTGACATTTCCTCAGATGCTGCTGATGAAACAACCCTGCATACCAGTGATGCACACCGACAACACGAGGCACATTAAACCTGCCTCTGTTAGGACTTAAAGGGCCTCTTATCTCACGGCCTCCTTAATTCACTACTGAAGCACTTAATGAGACAGCAGAAGTGGGTCCGTTTCTGTGCATGTTTCTCTACTCTTACTGCTGCAGCCCTCCCATCAATAAATCAATCAGGTATTTATAAAGCACTTTATCACCCGGAGGGTCTCATGGCCCTAAGTCTTTCCCTCACATCCTCAGCCCTGCTGATTGTGGGTATGTATGTATGTATGTATATTGGATTTAAAAAGCGCATTCCGGCTTACAAAGAGCATCCAAGCGCTAGCATAAGTGAGTAAAACGCCAAAATCATCAGGAGACACCCCAACAAGATAAAAGAAGAAAAAGGCTAACAAGGAAAAAGCCATTTTTAAATCAGTTTCCTTAAACAAAAGTAACTAGATTCTGGTCTAATATTCAAAGGGAGGGAGTTCCAGCACTTCGCTGCAGCTACGGAGAATGCTCTATCACCCCACTTCACTTTGTTGGTCCGTGGTACCTGAATTCTGTAGGCTGTGGATGACCTAAGATGTCTCTTTGGTTTATATCAACAAGGTTAATAGGTCAGATATTGAGGGTCCAAGCCATGCACTGCTTTATAGGTCAAGCAGAGAGATTTAAAAGTAATCCGCTGAACCACCGGAAGCCAGTGTAAATGTCTAAGACTACTTTTCACTGAGGTCCAACGAGAAAGATTGAGAACAGCTCTGGCTGCCGAGTTCTGGATCAACTGTAACCTATTCAGCGAGCCTTTGTCTAGATTAAGAAACAAGGCATTGCAATAGTCTACTTTAGACATTAGCAGAGCTAGATTGGCGGAGACCCTCCATTTATATTGAAGATAAGGGAAAACTTTCCTTAACATTTTGATCAGCCACAAACATGTTTTTACCATGTGGTTCACCTAACATTTAAAAGAGAATTGATCGTCAAATATAATACCCAAATTCTTGCTGACAGTGGTGGGGGTTGGGAGGGAGCCACAATTTGTCGGCCACCAACGTGGATTCCATTGTTCAATACCTGACCCAAAACAGAGAATTTCAGTTTTGGCAGCATTCAATTTATGTTTTTAAGGCCAAAGCCAACAGGTTTAGCACTTGCACTTCAGCACCGACAAAAGCAATAGTAAAACTGACTCCTGCGGTGCAAAACTTTTTAAAGAAAGAATGTCTTCATATTACATAATAGCATAAGTCGAATAGAGCATGTTTGCGATGAAAGGCATATGCCACTACATGCCAACCCTAAAGAAGCATTGGCAAACCCAATAAGCCTGAAAACATATGCATTTACAAATGCTGTTTGACTGGACAAACGCTGTTTATTCCATTAAAGTATTTTGGCCCAACCAGTGCTGAGAATAAAGTAACAGAAAAGAAATGTATTCAGTATAAAATGCTTAAAGAAGATAAATAATTGAACGGGACTAACAGCATCATGGTACTTTGAAGGTGTGAACAGATCTTGGAGGGGGGCAGACACACCAAACAGTCACTACCAAAAGTGAGAGTAATAATCCCTTGGATGGAGCCAAGGACACAGTATACAGATTCTAAAGCACTAGTAACAAAATGTCACCAGGCATATGCTCTGTCAAGCCAGACCTAACAATGGCATTCCAGGTGTCACACAGAATTGAGCTTCTTTCAACTGTGGGATTCTGTCAAAGGGATTCCCAGAAAGAAAAGCCCAGCATCCGACAGAAGCCTTCCTCCAGTGTATCTCTGCAACTAACTACAGCACATTCACACTTAGGGATGGCCAAAAAGCTGACGTGTGAAGTGCGAGAAGGCCAGTATTTAGAGATTTATTGTGCACTGATGCATTTCTGAACGTCCTCGGCGGAGGGCGGTACAACCGTCTCTTTTTAAATGGCAACGCAGGACCCCTTGCTCGAGTGTGCATGTAACAAGGCTGTGATGTTTTACACATTGGCATAGTTGGTGGACTTGTGACCAACACCTCATTCTTGCGAGTCTTGTGCCAGGATGAATCAATTTCTCAACTCTCCTAGTAAACTATCTAGCTGGCAGACACCATTTCATTGTGCCAGACCAAAAGAGAACAATCAGAACACATTTTAATATAGATTTTCGAGAGTGGAGGTTGAAGAGCAGGAGCAAACACAGCTTTGGCAAAGGTGGGTTTTATCTGGGGTCAAAATATGCAATGGTCTATCTTGCTTGGGTGTCAACAGCAATGGGCTTATTTAATAATAACCGTGGCCTACGGACGGTGGCCTTCTACAATATTATCACATCAGCAAGGCCTTCTCCGGATGGGCCCAACTATAAGGCGACGTGACGGTGCCTTGTAGTGCCAGCATTAGGGGGTGGCAGAGAGAGACACACTGCAGCCAGAGCTGCAAACACAACATTTTCTCCTGGCACTTGGGACTCCAAAAATATATCCACCTGTGGTGTCAGTTGTACTCACCCCACTACAGCTTATGTCCTAATGGCGCATCGACCTGAATTTCAACAAGCATTAAAGAGTTACTTAATGAGAGCACCATCAATAAAAGATCTGGGCATACTCTGGCTTATTGCATAAGCGGGCACACATCTATAAGGACATTGACCTCAACCTCATCTTGAAGGTACTTAGATGATAAGGATGCACACTACATGCCCTGGAGACTAAGCCATAAGATGACACCGCCACTGCCTTTTAAACGTATGACGCGCTTTCGCGCTACAATAATAACTAAACAGTTCCTGGCAGTTAAGAAATGTTTTGGAAATGACCACACCGCGGTCCGGAACCCGCAACTGTGGACAGAGCCAAAGGACATCATTCAAACAGCCTGTGACACAGTAACTGTTCAAAGCAAACGATGCGAATGGTAAATAGTCAACAGGAAGCCCATCTGAAGGGGGGCGTGGTTATCAGTAGTGCAGAAGGTGCAGTAGGCCTGGGCACAAGGCTGAATGTAAACCAGTCAAGGCCATTATTTACTACAAGCTGGGGGGGGGGGGGGGGGGGGGGGGTGGAGTCTATGCTTACATCACAGCCCAGGATGCCGCACATAAGAGCACTGGCTAGGTGGTGGTGGCTGCAAGTGGTGGGCTCCAGCACTTATTTTTAGGGACCGGGACTTCTTTTCTATCATCAGAGTTTGGCTCAGAGCCAAACAGAGAAAGGCAGAAAAAGGTGAAAGAAGGAGAAACGGGAAAGAAAGGGGAAAAAGACGAATTTGAAAAGAAGCCGCGAAAGTGAGACGAGCAGACAGGGAAGTGTAGAGCGGGGAAAGAAAAGGGAAGGAAGTGGTTTCAAGACTATGCAGCTTTGGTGTTCTGCAACTCCAGTGACCCTTGAAATCCCCGCAGCTAAGAGAACCTAAGAAAAAAGTTGGGCCCAACACTTGAAAAAAAACTAAACTAAAAAAAAAAAGAGCACTGCAGTGGGCGCTGTTAAGAAATAAACGTCTTGACTGAGGTGGCAGTAGTTCCAAGTAACAAACTGGAAAGGGAGGGGCTGGCAAGACAGGGAAGGGTGGGTGATGCCTTTGAACGCAGAGGATTCTGTCATTCTGCCCTTATCCACCATGCAGAAAGCAAGTGAGCACGGCCAACTTCTACAGCCCAGCCCAGGAGTTGGAGTAAATGGCTGGCACCTCTTTGTGGTAGTCGAGATTAAGTTTTTTCTGTTCTCTCCTCCAAGGAGTTAACGTCCATACAAAACTTTTTTTTTTTTTTTTTTTTTTGCAGCTTTATGTAGTGCAAACTCGACTCAAAAGGTATTGGACCACTTTACATGGTCATCAGCCACATTACACATTCATTTTCTGTTCTTTTTTTAAGCACAGGGAGATTAAGTGATTTGCCCAGACTCGTAGCCCACGCAGACACTCAAACGTGGTTCCCTTGATCCACAGTCAGCAGCTCTGGCCCTAGGCCACATCCTCTCCCATTCTCTATGGTATACAGTTTTAAAATGGCTCCTCTGAAAAATGGTTCACAGTGTGGTCTCATGGACTTTGCGCTCTAGTAAACTGTACCCGACAGGATGTGAATTGCAGCACCTCTATCCTTCCATGCTGCTCAGATGTTTCCACTCACACAAAAAAATAAGGCCAGGGTTCCCACAATACACACCTGCCTCAAGCACGAAATTAGCTGCAGAGCAGTTTGTTGTATGAGCAAGCCCTTGCTCAGACAGTGTTCTCGACAGACACATATGTGGCTCCCTCACTGCTGAATAGAACAAGCATTGGCAAAGCAAATAGGTATCGCCTATGCAAGAGCTATGGGCTTTGCCAATATGATTTAACCATGTTGTACACCAGTTTGACAGTTGCTCAATATAGCTAAAAGTGGCGTGAAGGAGCGTGGAGTGGAGTGTCATGGAGTAGAGTGAGGTGCTATGGACTGACAGAGAGGTGTGGAGTGGTATAGAGTAGAGTTGAGTGGAGTGGCATGAAGTGGCATTGAAAGGAGTGGCATAGTGTTGTAGCGTGTCAGAGGGAGTAGAGTATCACAGAGTGGAAGGGCGTAGAGTGTTATATAGCTGAGTGGGGTGGAGTGTCAGAGTGGGGTACCGTGGACTGGCACAGAGTGCTGCTGAGTGGTATAGAGCAGAGTGGAGTGGTGTAGATGGTGTTGCATAGAGTGGTGTATAGCTAAGTAGATCGACGTAGAGTGGAGTGGCACAGAGTGGAGTAGTGTAGTGTAGTAGAGTGGATTGGCAGAGTGGTGTATAGTGGAGTACAGTGTCCTATAGTGAAGTGGCATGGAGTGGCAGAGTGTGAAGTACTAGAGTGGCATAGAGTGAAGGAATAGAGTGGAGTAGTGTGTTATAGAACAGAGTGGAGTAAAGTGGCATGGAGTAGTGTAGTGGGAGTTGTGTAGGGCATTGTAGAGTGGAGTAGCACAGAGTGAAGTAGAGTGTCAGAGTAAAGTAGAGTTTAATGGAGTAGAGAGTGGAGTGTTTCGGAGTGGAGAAGAGTGGCCTAGAGTGAAGTGCCATAAAGTATAGTGTTGCAGAGTACACAGATAGAGTGCTGTGGTTTAGAGTGCACTAGTTTTGAGTAAAGTGGTGTAGAGTGCACCGACAGAGTGAAGTGGCATAGACTAAGTGGGGTGGGGTGGCGTAGAGTAGTGGCATAGAGGAGAGTGGAGTGGCATAGAGTGGAATAGCGTAGAGTGGAGTGGCACAGGGTAGAGTCGGGCAGGGTGGAGTAGAGTGATGTGGCATAGAGTAAATTGTTTCAGAGTAGAGTGAATTTGTGCAGGGTAAAATGGAGTGGTGCAGAATAGAGTGCCAAGGTGTAGCATAGAGTGCAGTGGTGTGGAGGTCAGTGATGCAGAGCAAATTACAGTGGCGTAGAGTGTACTGGTGTAGAGTACATTGGCACGGAGATGAATGGTGCGGAATAGAGTGCAATGGCATTGAGTGCCGTGGTGCAGAGTAGCGTTGAGTTCAGTGGAAGAGAGTGCACTCTTGCAGAGTAGAGTCTTAGAGTGCAGTGTTGTAGAGTGCATTGGCATAGAGAGCATGGGTGTAGAGTGCAGTGGTGAGTGTTGCAGAGCAGAGTGCTATAGAGAGCAGTTGCATACAGTACAGAAGTGCACAGTAGATTAGAAAGGCATAGAGTGCAGTGACGCAGAGCGCAATGTTGTAGCGTGCAGTGACAAAGTGTTGTAGAGCATAGTGGCATAGAGGGCAGTGGTGCAGAGTAGTTGGCATAGGGTGCAGTGGTGTAGAGTAGATTGTTTCTGAGTAGAGTGATGCAGTGTAGAGTGATGTGCTGCATGGTAGAGTGGAGTGGCATTAAGAAGGGGTGTAGAATTCCTTGGAGTAGAGGGGAGTGGTACAGCATAGAGTGGAGTGGCATAGAGTGCAGTGGTGCATAGTAAAGTAGAGTGCACTGGCTTAGAGTACAGTAGTACAGAGTAGTAGTGCAAAGTACAGAGGGGTGGAGTAAAGTGGAGTAGAGTGCAGTAGTGCACAGTAGATTATAGTGGCACAGACGAGAGTGGTCCAGTGGCAGAGAGTGCAGTGTTGCATAGTAGAGTGTTGTAGAATGCAGTGGTGCAGAGCGCAATGGCATAGAGCAAAGTGGTACAGAGGTAGAGGAAATGATATCACGGTGTCTTGTATAACAAAAAAAATAAAAAAAAATATCAAAAGGAAGCAGTAATTTGTTTTCAATATATTCTTGATGCCAGACTGTCCTTGCACGATTGCACCTGCTGCACAAATAAAGTGACATAAGTGCATGTGCAAAAGGAAGAGACGTCTGCTAAAGTGTTATGAAACGTTACTGATGAGCATTCGTCTTTGTTTCGAAAGTACACATTGGTGTAGGTTAGAGGTGATAACGCACGTAGGTCAAATCTATTTTAAATAAAGGCCGAAGTAAAGGAGTCATCAGGCCTCTTTTTGTTCCAATGTGATCCTGGCTGGGTGCAGTCTGGAGGATCAGACTTAGATGCAAATGGAAAAGAGGTAAAGGCTCACAGCTTTTTATCACTCCACAGGTGCTTAAGAGAGGCATGCTTTTGACTTTGTTCAGACCCTGTTTATAAGAGAAATACATGCACTGGAAGAATGTCAGATGTGTTGGTCTGTCCCAGTATCTGCATAAATAACAATATAAATACCACCTTTTTATTTATCCTATTGTGCTACTAATTGCAGTGCCAGGTGTCAGAGCAATTTACATTACATAAATATTAGCTATCTAGCTAAAATAAAAATCTGTCATCGGCATGTTGCATGATGTGCTATTTAAGGTTTATGTTACAACCCCATAAATTGGGCACAGGAGGGGCACGAGCAGGCTCCATGGGGAGAATAATCTGCATTTCTCTTTTCTAAAAGCATTATTACTTTCAAGTCAGCTGAAGGCAAAATAAACACCAAGCTCCCTGAAGACACAGCTTGGCATTTGACCTCTGTCTTTGAATGCACATCAAATGTGACAACTTAAGAACAAGATTTAAAGGCCCATTTACAGAAAGAAAGTTTGTGGAAGAATACAGTGAACACGGTTTAGGCAAACAGCAGGATAAACTGTACCCGGAGAGCCTGAAGCAAATAAAGCCAGCAACTGGAAAGCCATCAAATGTAAGTTACAAACCACCAAGCCAAGGGTAAGCAACAGGCAGAATGCATACCTAGGTCATCTTTCTGAATGTTTCCAACATGTATTTAGAAAACCAGACATCTGAGCTGACTGGTAGGCTGCGACCTAATGCGGCAGCGGGTGGGGCGGGGGTGGCTTTTTGTGTGCTAAATAGAGCAGTGACTTGCCTCTGAACACAAACATTAAACCCCTGCCACTAACTCACCTGACTCATCCCCAGTTTAGCGCCATCATGCTGAAGCTACGTTGTTTGTTGTGGGGCAGAGGAGATGTGCGATGGCAGGAACTGAGAGGCCATAAAGAGGCTGTGAGTGTTAACGCAGCACATGTACCATGTTAAGAATGATTAAAAGTACTTTAAACTGAATTACTGGAGCCATCTGAGAGGGGTGGCTGCTGCTTGGAAGACCCTAATGCAGACAGCTCTGTACACCCCTCTGAAGGTTGGTGCCCTGGGCGATGGCCCAGCTCACTCATGCCAAAAGCCTGCCCTGCCTTCACCCAAAGATGTAGCATGGCAGGGATCAGTCTTTTGTTATTACCCAGCAATGTTCTGTCGAATGAGTAGATTTTATTTTCATTGAAGTGGGTGTTGCTTTGCAAAAAGTTCAGCTGTGACACAAGGGGGGTGAATAGGGCCATGTGTCTTCTGGCATGTAGTGTGAAGTGTAGGCAGTTATCTGTAGTGCTGCTGAGGCAAATAGGCCCGCACGTGAGAGGCGTCCAGTGCACCCCAACTGTGACCGTCTTTCAGACCCAACATGCGGCTAACTTTCCGTGCTAAATTAGGGCCATGCCATCCATGTTAAACCACAGCAACTGCATCCCACTTGCAGAACCCAGATATTAAGGACCTCCCTAACCAGACATAAGCATCAGTCCATCACAGCTGTGACACATATAGAGCCTTGACCTGCGAGCACAGAAATACCTTCGGGACCAGGGAGAAACTAAGATGACGTCCATGCCACTATCCATACTGAAGAAGGACATAATGTTTGATGCAGCCCAAGCAAAGCGCCAAGAGATACTTCAACTTGCACTGGGAGCTGCATGGATCTGCACACTCTTACCTCATTTGTACCATCCCATGCTTTACAGCGCGAGCTGCTAACAGTACCATATACAAAATACATAGACCTAGAAGCCCCCCCAAATCCTGCCCATTTGTCTATCAGCTACTGCCAGTGGCCCCAGGGACCCTTCAGAAGATGATCTCTCTCTCTCTATATATATATATATATATATATATACAGGGAGTGCAGAATTATTAGGCAAGTAGTATTTTTGAGGATTAATTTTATTATTGAACAACAACCATGTTCTGAATGAACCCAAAAAACTCATTAATATCAAAGCTGAATATTTTTGGAAGTAGTTTGTAGTTTGTTTTTAGTTTTAGCTATGTTAGGGGGATATCTGTGTGTGCAGGTGACTATTACTGTGCATAATTATTAGGCAACTTAACAAAAAAAAATATATACCCATTTCAATTATTTATTATTACCAGTGAAACCAATATAACATCTCAACATTCACAAATATACATTTCTGACATTCAAAAACAAAACAAAAACAAATCAGTGACCAATATAGCCACCTTTCTTTGCAAGGACACTCAAAAGCCTGCCATCCATGGATTCTGTCAGTGTTTTGATCTGTTCACCATCAACATTGCGTGCAGCAGCAACCACAGCCTCCCAGACACTGTTCAGAGAGGTGTACTGTTTTCCCTCCTTGTAAATCTCACATTTGATGATGGACCACAGGTTCTCAATGGGGTTCAGATCAGGTGAACAAGGAGGCCATGTCATTAGATTTCCTTCTTTTATACCCTTTCTTGCCAGCCACGCTGTGGAGTCCTTGGACGCGTGTGATGGAGCATTGTCCTGCATGAAAATCATGTTTTTCTTGAAGGATGCAGACTTCTTCCTGTACCACTGCTTGAAGAAGGTGTCTTCCAGGAACTGGCAGTAGGACTGGGAGTTGAGCTTGACTCCATCCTCAACCCGAAAAGGCCCCACAAGCTCATCTTTGATGATACCAGCCCAAACCAGTACTCCACCTCCACCTTGCTGGCGTCTGAGTCGGACTGGAGCTCTCTGCCCTTTACCAATCCAGCCACGGGCCCATCCATCTGGCCCATCAAGACTCACTCTCATTTCATCAGTCCATAAAACCTTAGAAAAATCAGTCTTGAGATATTTCATGGCCCAGTCTTGACGTTTCAGCTTGTGTGTCTTGTTCAGTGGTGGTCGTCTTTCAGCCTTTCTTACCTTGGCCATGTCTCTGAGTATTGCACACCTTGTGCTTTTGGGCACTCCAGTGATGTTGCAGCTCTGAAATATGGCCAAACTGGTGGCAAGTGGCATCGTGGCAGCTGCACGCTTGACTTTTCTCAGTTCATGGGCAGTTATTTTGCGCCTTGGTTTTTCCACGCGCTTCTTGCGACCCTGTTGACTATTTTGAATGAAACGCTTGATTGTTCGATGATCACGCTTCAGAAGCTTTGCAATTTTAAGAGTGCTGCATCCCTCTGCAAGATATCTCACTATTTTTGACTTTTCTGAGCCTGTCAAGTCCTTCTTTTGACCCATTTTGCCAAAGGAAAGGAAGTTGCCTAATAATTATGCACACCTGATATAGGGTGTTGATGTCATTAGACCACACCCCTTCTCATTACAGAGATGCACATCACCTAATATGCTTAATTGGTAGTAGGCTTTCGAGCCTATACAGCTTGGAGTAAGACAACATGCATAAAGAGGATGATGTGGTCAAAATACTCATTTGCCTAATAATTCTGCACTCCCTGTATATATCTCACCTCTTCTCATTCTCTGTCTCAGCTTCTTCCCCTCTCTAGTGCAATCTTAAGTATTTTGGGGCAAAACATATCAGCTGTGTGTGTGTGATTCAGTTTCTGAAAATGTATCAAAGTTTAATGTTGGCCATTGCTCTAGTTTCAATTAGGACAAAAAGGAAAAGAAAATTCAAAATGTTCCCCAACAGTGCCCTCAAAATATGACTTGCGGAGTGCCCCAAAAATATTAACACAACACTGCATACAACAGTAAAATGTTGAGAGACTTAACATACTACACTCTGCATGGCTTTCTAGAAAGAACTAGTTTGTTATTCACATACGAATTACCTTTTGTAGCACAGACTCCTTCCCACTGAATTTGTGGACTCTGTTAATAACCTCTGGAAAGGTTTGATGGTACCTTGGGTACAGTGTAAATCAGCCGACGTGTACTGGAACAGATCCCACACCAAGCAGGTGCGAGGAATGACCAAACATTTCTTCTGTAGGTGAAAACCATCCAGAGGTTCAGGGTGTTCCGCACTTTCTAGCACAGCGATATAGATAAAAAATGTATTTTATTCACTTAACGTGCAATGCACTACTACTCGATGGGAGGAAGAAGAGCTACACTCGACACCTTTAAAGAACATGCTGCTTTCCCCGCTGCTTTACACATGTCAAAATAAAGATGTACATGTAGAGCGGTTATTGTACCCCCTGGACTACCACACATGGTCAGCACCGAGTTCACGTGCATCAGTCTAAGCCGTCGAGTACTGCTCCGTTAAAAAAGAAAACAAACAACTCTCTGCGGAAAATTCGGAGTCCGGCCGATAAGCAGCAGGGATTTGTAGCGTGAGAAAAACATGACGTAAATTGCCCACTCGACATTACACAATGTAATGCTCGAAAGACTAGGCCTTAAACTAAACTCCTTGACAAGCACATGCGTCAGCGCTTTACGTGGGCTAGGGGCGTACCAGGACTGAGCCCTAGAAAATAAAACAGACTATTTTGGGTACCCCGGTAGAAGAAAACAAACACTGGAAAGTCAGTAGGTCTCTCTAGACCTGATTAGAATATTAAAATAGAGACTAGTGCCCTCAAGAAACCAGGCTTTCCGTGTACAATGTAGCTATGAAAAGAATAAGTTAATGTGCAATCATGGGATGTTGAAAAGTCCCTTATGCGCTATGAGGCAAGCACTTCATAGGACGCTGAATGTAAACCAAACTACTGAGGTGAAAGAGAAATTGTCCTCAAGGTGGAACCACGGCAAACTATGTATATTTTAAAGAACTGGTATCAATGAGTGATGCAGACAGCTGCATTATCAAGCCAGACGTAAAAACAAAACAAGCACTGACAAAGCCAATAGGTCTCGGAAATCCGAGAGCTACTGGCGTTGTCAATGTCGATTTCTTTTAGCCATGTTTTATAGAGTGCAGTGGATGTATGTGGTGTGGAGCTTAAATATACGTGTATCGTAAATATGTGGCATGGTGCAGAGTGTAATTATGTGGAATGTAATTTTCTTGTATGGTGTGGATTTACGTGGAGTGGCATTGTGTAGTATGGAGTGGCATGTAGTTTAGTTAAATTATGTTGCATAATGTTGATCTATATTGTGTGGCTTGCAATTATGTGGGTTACAGTGGAATTGTTTTTTGTGGTATTGTGTGGTGTTGAGTGCAGTTATTTGTAATTGAATTATATAGCACGGTGTGCAGTGGAATTATGAGGATAGTAATTATGTGGTATTCCGTGTAGTGGAATTATGTGGAGTGGGATTGTGTGTCATGCAGTCTAATTATGTGTGGTATGGTGTGGCGTGAAGTAGAATTATGCGGCGTGGTGTTAAATTATGTTGCATGGTGCTGAATTATATGGCATGATGTGGAATTATGTGGTGTGGATTAGAAGTATATGGTGCATAGTGGAATTATGTGTTATGGAGTGGAACTATGTGGTTTGGTGTGGAAATATGTAATGGAATTGTGTGAAGTTGAATTCTGTGGTGTGGAATTGTGTGGCGTTGACTGAAATGATGTTGAGTAAACATATGTGGAGTATATTCATGTGGCGTGTTGCTATTTGGCGTTGGCTGGATTTATGTGGAGTGTAATTATGTAGTGTGGAGCGTAATTATGTGGAATTGAATTATGTGGTTTTATGTAGATTGTATTTATGTTGCATGGTGTGGAACTGTGTGGCGTTGAATTGTGTGGAATTATGTGGCATGGTGTACAGTGGAATTATGTAGAGTGTAATTATGTGGCATGGTGCAGAGTGGAATTCTGTGGAATACATTTACGTGGTTTGGAGCTGAGCTGAGCGGATATATGTGGAGTGGATATATGCGCAGTGCAATTATGTGGTGTGGAGTGGAATTGTGTGTAGTGGAATTATTTGGAGTTGAATTGTGTTGGGTGGAGTGTAATTATGTGAATTGGAGTGTAATTATGTGAATTGGAGTGTAATTATGTAGCATGGAGTGGTATTATGTGAAGTGTAATTATGTGGCATGAAGTAGAATGATGTGGAGTGAAACTATGAGGTGTGGAATTATGAGATGCTGAAATGTGTCTTGTGTATTGGAATTATGCAGTGTGGATTTGTGTGCTCTGCACACTCCTGAAAGAGGTGATGCAAATGACGATGGGTTAGTTAGTTGGGGATGAGGGTGATGTGGTTTCCAGTACTAAGTTTCCCCTACCCATAATTGAAATTCTTGACACCAGCAGTGGGTTGTTTGTCCAGCGCCCACGGTCACATCCCTGCAGCTGAATTTTGCAATCTCCCTGCCATGCGTCCTAGCAAACTCGACCAGGGATTCCGGACTATTTAGCTGTAAGCAGAGAGAGACTGTAGCCCTGTCTGTCCCAAAACTGAAACTCTGAAGTGACCCACCGTGCAAGGGGGTGTCTTTGAATTGCGCATGCCCGCTAAGAGCACAAATGCGGAGGGTTTCGTTCAGAGGACATGCAGCAGCTCGGGAAGGAATTTCATGCCAGAATACCCCCATAGAGGAAGAAGAAAATATCCACGCCGCTCTTTACCACTACAGCGAAGAAAATGGAAGGAAAAGTATCCAACCTGCAGCGCAGGCACAGTGACATAAATGTCTACATAAAGATTTCTATTTTTTTATGCCAGACTGTACATTATGGCTTTGGGTGGCTGTGTGGGTGATTTTGGCATAGTCTGGGCAGTGTGGAGAAACAATGTATTTTAAGAAATAAAAGCATGCGCTCTTTTATTGGTTTCAAGAACTGCAGTCAGTAAAGTTTTGGCTTGGCGAATGTGCTCACCTGAAACACTCCTATATTTTTATTTTGTGATTACATCTAGGGACACCGGTGCTGTAAGATTAACCCAGTCTGCCAATAGCTAATTTACTTCATTAGATGTCAGGGCTATGAAACAAGAGCGGGATGTGAGGCGTGTTTGAGACGGTGCAGGACCGTGTGTGGTAGGAGCAGCCAAAAGGGCGGGGAGGGGGCTATAGGCCCCCCCGCCCTGGGACTTGACGTGCCCCCGGTTTTGTGCACAACCCACGAGCACGGAAGAGCCGCTGGTGTCGCTTGTCTTACCCCTATGAAGTGGCTTTACTGAACATTTTTACACCTGCTGAAAATCCAAGCATTTGAAGATCTAAAGGGGGTGGGGGGGGGTGGGGGGGGGGGGGGTTTGCCGGGGAGTGGATGCAGCCCGAACGTGGGAGGCGGGTGCAAGCAAGGACAGGGGAGGCGTGATTAATACAAAAGGAAATCAGTTAATGAGATTCTGCAGGGACACAACATGTCAAACTTATACTTCCATTTGGCAGAGAGATGGAATCCTTGTTGACAGAACGTCTACAATTATTTGAGCATCCCCTATTTATGAGGATGGCTGTGTATCAAAGAGTAAAAATGTTTTAAAAAAAATAATAAACAGCCACACAGTCAGCAGCAGTCAGGGAGACCAAGACCAGTGACAAGAAAAAAATAAAAGCAAGATTTACATGCCTATTTACAGAAACACAGCAGCTTTGACCAACTCAAAACAGGTTGTGTCAACTAATTTTAAAGAAAGAACTAGCGACAGGCGATGTATCAACTGCTTTTCAAGAAAGAAGAAAGTATTCCCTGAAATACATGCTATAATGGTGACCAGTGTACTTACACAGTACTTAGTCCTTGTTCTCAGGGAGGGCTAGACACTGTAAGGGGCATCGCAAATGCATGCCATGGACTAAAGCCGACAAAGAATAGGAGACTGACTATGGGGCAGGCAAATGGGAAGCCGATGGGCAGGCTGAAGCACATAATGTAGACACAATATGTCCCTACGAGACAGCACATGCGCTGTCTAGCCGAGACCTAAAAATAACCTGTTTTTGGTTATTCTCTGTACTGTAAGACTACCTACGATTTGTTTTTAAAACACAGGATCCCATTTCATATAATGACACACTCATACGTACACAGTCCATACCTCTTGTGGCGGTGTTTCACGTAAGCTTCCTCTTACACACCCCTTATAAAGTCTACCCTTAACGCACCTTTTTACCCAGGTTAAAGAACTGACCCAGGTATTCATTCCATAAATTGTTAACACTACCTAGGCCACCGTCTTGTGGATGAAGGTCTCACCACAACTGCACAAGCATGTTCAAGAACAGTGAAAGACCCATCAATGTGGCGGCTAGTTACACAAAGTCCGATGATCCTGTGTGGTATGAAAGCTGGGTCTACAAGCATGCCCCCTGCTAATTTAAATGCATACATACTCTTAAAAACAAAGTAAGATGTAGGGATTATGTTTCATCATGGGGGAGGTATTGCCATGGGCGTGTAGTGCATATTCTACAGCTCAATGTTAATGGAGTATAGGGAATATACTGGGCATCTCTTGATAGTTAGTATTCAGACGCACAAGATGCAACAGTGAGACATAACCATTAAATGCACATCAGAAATATTTAACAAAAGACACAGTAGTCTGTAATAACAGAAGGCAAGTCTATCCTACTACATAGGAGAGTGTGTCACTTTATTTCAGGAGTGGTATAGTGCACCATATGACAAAGAAGTGATGCTTTCTGGCACAACAGTTAGGGTACGGTGTAATGCTTTGCACAGAGTAAAAAAGAAAAAAGGCGTAAGTACACTCAGCCTATGTCAGGGATTCCAAACATTTGATATCCTAAAGAGAGATGAACAATCAACACTATCTGAAAGTGATGCTAAAATTCAGTTTAGAAGATGCTGCCAAATCCAGTATAAAAATACCAGTGTTGTCCAGTTTGGACACTGGGGATGCAGGTAATAGCATGATAAAAGTGAACAATTCTCAGGATCATATGACAAGAAGATAGAAGAGGCCCTCCTCAATGAAGTATTTATGAATGGGTATTCCATATATTGTAAAAGATGGCAAAGCAACATAATCCAAACCTATGGAACACCTACATTTTAAATTGAATGCAGCTGATGGGGTATTTGACAATGTTACTGAGGTTGTATGTGATTTCATAGAAAAATAATTTTATGGAATACCCTTACTGAGAAACCATTTCACTGAAATTGTACAATGGAAGTTTCTAAAATTAATGGCATTCGCCATTTCATAGAAAACAATACATAGAATGTCTTTTTTTCTAAATTGGGTTGTGTGTGCTTTTTTTAAAGGGGTAAATACAATGGACACAACTATCCCTGAACCCTAAAAACCCTTTTCATTGCTACACTCCACCCATCCCTAAACCTTAAATCCCCTCACTACCTCTATCTCCACCCAGTCCTGAACTCTAAAATCTATTTTTACACCTAATCCTTAGCTCTCTCTGACCCCTAAACCCTTTCCCCATACCCGCAATTCCACCCATCCCTGAACCCTAAAGAAAACCCTCACCGCCCTTAAATATCACCCATCCATTACTACTAAAAACCCCTCACTACCGCTAAAGTCTATCCAGCCCTGAACCAAAAAAACCCTATCCACTTCTGAACTCCGGCCATCCCTGAACCCTTACAGCTCCTAATCTCTACCCCATCACTTAACCTTAAAAACCCTCACAAGCCCTAAACTCCACCCATCCATTCATGAACCTTAAAGCCTCTTAGCACCCCTGCAATCCTACCATCCAAGAGCTTCACCCTTATACTCTACTAATCCATGACCACTAAAAACTCCTCTCTAAACTGCACCCATTTCTGATACCTAAAAAAACCCCTCATCAAACCCTGAATCCTTAAAACCCACCAGAACCTTAAACTCTATCCAGTGCAGAAACTTTAAACTCTTCACCACACCAATCTCTACCCATCACTGAACCTTAAAAACACCAGCCCTAAACTCCAGCCATCCATGAACCATACAAACTCTCAACACCCCGACACTCCTCCCATCCTCGAGACCTAAAAAACGTTACACCCCTAAACTCCACTCATCTGGAATCCCTAAAAACTGCTTTTTGTGACTTTACTCCACCCATTCCAGACTCCTAAAAGTCCATGAACCCATAACCCCTCCCTAGTCCTAAACTCCACCCAAGTTTAATGTAATTTTGGATTTTTCCTTAATTATCTTTCCATTAAAATGTTTCTTTTAATTTTCTATTTATTTACATTTCTTCAGAATTGTCGATCCTTGAAATTGGTTTTCTAAGATTTTGTTTCCCCCAATGTCGTTTGTCAGTTTTTGCATTAATTCACATCCATCATGTTACTGATTCTACTGAAGTAGTTGAAGGTTGAGTTATGAAACTGGAGTCTACCCCTTCCACAAAACATGCTCAGACAAAGGGAACTCTTATAGAGATCATGCTGAAGTATTAAGATTTTAAGAACAACACCTCAAGCCACGTGGACATATTAGCTGGGACAACATATGACAGTGTAGACAAAGTATATCCATCTCGTTCTGAGCCAATTAATTTTCTGTCTAACATCTAAGGGACATGTATGATCTCAGTATAGTACAACCCCATTGTGTCCCAAGTCAAAGGTTTCCACTAAGAGCTGTCTCCACATATTTCTTTATTTCCATGACTTCACAACCAAGGCAATAACACTACCCAATACTCAACAAACTATAAAACTTTAAAGTCACAGCACCAGACTAAGTCAGAAAACTGAAAAACGAGTTCTAAGATGTTGGTAGATCATCTCAACTAGCTTAATGTTGTAAACCGAGGATGCTCTAAAGGGTAAATATGGACTTTTCCTTTAAGTGGATTAAGAGCAAAAGATAAGGGGAAACCCATTAGGTCTACAGAGGAAGACAACCAAAACCCTCCTATTGCACAAGGGCCTTACATGGCCGCCATAAATTAGCTCTGTATATTAGAGCTACCATGTCTACCCCCTGATTCTTCATAAAGATTAGAGTGGGTTAAGATTATATCTATTTCCAGATTATTATTTTCTGCTGCCCTCACTAGCATCTACTATTTTTGACGCTGATTAGCGCATTTGACAGCATTTCTTGTTTTGACATATGAGCAATACACCTACATTTAAAGATGGCCGCCGTCTTTTCCTGGATTTCATGTAGATACATGGGCGCACTTAGTCCTTTTTCTATGTTTTTCCCCGAACACATGCTGCTGTGAGACATCCAGTTTAGATTATAAAAGCGGCGTCCATTGGGGTTGCCAAAGGCTTGACAAACTTGTTCTAACAATTCACAGGACGAGCTGGCAATCTATGCAGTGATTACTTCTGAAGGTAAGTTTAGTTAATCACTGGTCTTATGGAGAAGGACAGGGAAACTTTGTTGGTGTTGAAATAGTGTTTGAGGTTCCAACAGTATTTTTATTCCTGTTGTTTGGCCTTTGTAGAGCCAACTAGTTCCTCCTACCCCTGTAATTGGTTTTTGGAGTTTGTTGCCATTGGTTGGCATTGTGAGGTAGGATCTACATGAGAAATATATAGGCTATTAACTATTATTGATATATATTTTTCTTGGTGTTTTAGACTTACTTGGGTGCGCACTTGGGTGTTGCACATTAATTTTGTTTTTTTCTTTGATTTTTTTCGTAACATTCACGTGGTTTGATGGTTGTGTTGTTTATTTTCTTTGTCACTTTGTGGAGTGGTGTTTCTTTGTCATGGGAACGGACATGACAATCCCCTTTATAATTGCAATATTATTAATTGAAGTATTTGTTCCTATATGTATAGATATATCACTGCAACACAGTGTATCAGTTTATATCATCCTTCCACTATGCCCTGATGAAGGTGGCGCTTGTATTTCCAAATTTCAGGTTTTGTTTGTCCACCGAAACGCGCGTCGGCTTTGAGGATAATAAAGGATGACCTTGATGAATTCCAAGATTCTGGCCGTAATGAGCTTTAGGCCTTGATATTAAGGATTATCTTGATGAATTTTGAACGTGTGGCTTGGATGAAAATTGAGGATTATGTTCATGAATTTTGAGATTATGACAAAAGTACAAAGTTGATACTGGACAATATTTATTTTTCGTTATTTTTGTATATTCTTTCGGATTACTCTTTATTCTGTGTAAATATATTTTTTAACCATTAGCTTTTCTATGTATTGGAAACTCATTTTATGAATAACTGTCATTTATTTAAATTGGATTGTATTCAGATTAGGAGCCATATTATATCCATTATTATGAGCATGGCATATAAAGATTATTGTCGGTAGTTGTTTGCTTATATTGCTATCATTCATTTGTTTGTCCTGTGTTTCTAATCTTTGTTTCCTTTTTTGTCTCTGTCTTATATGTCTGTCTCTCTGTGTTGCAGTTGAATTTGTTATTGTTCTCTATTCTAATTCAGATGATTGAGTTTCAGGTTTTGGTATATGGGGGGAATTGTTTTTTTATACATGTGTAGTTGTTATTTTTTCTAGTTTTTCTGTTTAGAATATGTATTGATATTGGATTAATTCTTTTGTGAGATTCGGATGTGAGAGTGTTGTGTGTTTTACTCTTCTTGTAGTGCCCTTGATCACTCTCCATATTATATTAGGGACCCCTGTTTAAATGTCCTTTATTGAACCCCATTAGGTCTACAGAGGAAGACAACCAAAAATCTCTTATTGCACAAGGGCCTTACACATATCCAGCTCAGAGACCAGCTAAGCAAAGCTGCCATGATCTATAAAGGAAGCTTGCAAGTGCTAGAAATAAATTGCCTTTCACGATCAGGGATATATATATAAAAGTGTGCTCTATTGTATATAAATCACTCTACAACACTGTCATGATTTGCTGCATCCCGATGCACACAAGGGTGCAGATCTGTGCCCTTCTTGCATCAATACCAAAGTTTCTAGCATAGGACAATCCCATCCACATATACTTCTCACCATTCATGAACAAACATCCTTACTTCTTGAACATCTGCTTTGCCCTACAAACCCCATTAGAAGCAGTAACACCCTTATGGTAACATAATAGTAACTCATTTCCCGCCATCACTGCCCATATTATGATCTTCCCACACAGGACCTCCTCGACTTATGTTTTATGAACCAGGAAAATGTATTTGCAGGTTGCATAAATCTATGATCATGTTGTGTTAAAAAATAAAAATAAAATACAATAACATAGAGGAATGCAACACCAATTACATTTCCATGCCCAGGAAATCAAATACTGGATATTGTGTATTCAAGAATAAGAAAAGATGATTTGTAGTGGGTGCAAAGTTTTTATATATATAAATAACTGTAACGCTCTTACAATTACATTTCTATAACATGAATATCTGTTTTCCAAAGACAGGAGTTACATGCCAGACCACGGCCCTCCTTGAAATACTGAAAACATCCACAATGAGTCATTTCAATAGTTGTGGGTGGACAGTGCTGTTGATTAAATACGATCTCATCTGCCCTCATGAGATATGCAGGGTGTGCGAGCCAAGTGCGCTTACAGTGGAAATAACAGTCCTTATCAGACCAACAAAGATAATACTGAAGTTAAGAACAGAAAATTACAACATTCTAAAATAACTTCATACCAATAAAGAAATGACAAAAGGGTGAGAGTTGCCAAAAAGCAGAGAAGACCTTAGGAGTTCTATTCAAAATAAACTGAGAAATGCCCATCTGCCCTCACAGTACTGTGATTCGTGTGTGTGATTTTGGCTCAAGGTCTTTGAATTCTTAGGGGTGGGCGGGAAAGTGAAGGAAGGCGAGAAAGCGAAAGTAGAGAAAAAAAGGATTGCCCAAATGGCATCCAGGATAAGAGAAGCACCCCCAGACATGAATCCCTCAAATGTAAGCTCGGATGCTCTACTCGCCAAGCCATTTGCTTATTTGAATAACAATACACAATGTACCTCTTTATTGTGGGATCAATCAAGTTATCCACAAGGGTTAGCTGCTCTCAAGACTGCCCAAGAAGGTAGTGCTTGATGGCAATATGAAAATCAAAAACTTTGTTCCACTTTCCTAGCATACCTCCTGGAACTCATCAGAATATATTCCTAAAACATGATGGCAAGAAAAGACCATCAACTAGAATAAAGTATAATTACTCCCCCATTTCCATCTGGAACTCCTTATTTTTTCCCCACTTCAACTGCCTTATATGCTTCATTTTCTTCATGCTTCTTGCAAAACCTTACAAACTTTTTCCCATTCCTCCAACCCTGCAATGATGTAAACGAGGTCAAATACTGGTAAAAGTGGGGGAAATTGGGGTCCATATGGAGGAATTAACTGACCGTAGAGGTTGAAGGGTTTATATTCTCTCCCCTCCCCATACCCCCTCCCACGTCCAATTCACCCCCCTGCTTTTTTTGGCTACTCCCACACATCTTTCTACTCGATCCCCCAGGCCCCAAATGTGACGGTGTTAGAGTGGTAGGTGAACAGCTGCCAAAATAACAGATGTGTGAAACATGCCAGTGCTGGAAAGCATATTGTTACTCAACATTTTAACAATGAATACACATTTCCTTAAAAAATACCGCTAGAAGCCACAGTGTGCTAGAGGCATGACTTTATGTGCCTGTCAACTCAAGGACACGTCGCACCATGCCCTGTCAAAACCAAAAACTAACATCGCTAAACTCACAGAGGTTTTCTATGCCAACCAGGTGACATCACAAGTAACTTTTATTTATTTGGGTTTTTTATGAACCTCTGAAAGCCACTGGATGTCTCCTCGGTGTTATGTAACAGAAAGCATCAGTAGGGGCCCGATGATTTTTTTTTAACCACTGGAGGGGCAGCGTTAAAACGTTTGAAGACCACTGTTCTACAGAAAGCACCTGCAGGATTCAATGTGAGACTGCAAGTCCCAGAATGCTACTGGCGGAAGACAATACTCAATACTCCAGTGGTGTCTCAATGTCTCTAAAAAGTCACCGCAATGGCTACGTTCTTTATGTCCTCCTCCTTCAGAGCACACACCGAAGGGCAACACTTCTATATTGTTCGATTTAAAACTGGAACAGGGCGTTCACCTTCCGTGGTCATGTTTCCCTTTCTTTTTGTGGACATAAGCAGACTCCTTATGGTCAGCAGGCGGGGAGTGATGTGCAGAGAACTGACAGAATAGGCACTGTTGTATCTGTCCTGTGCGCAGCCCGACAATAATACCACCGTGAGGGGGAAGCAGGGTTAAAGGTTAAGTAAAATAATTAGGATTGGCAGCGGAGCGGTGCATGCACGTTACGCCGGTCCTGTGCCCACCTGGCACGAGACCATGCCAGGGGCTTGTATTTGCATTTGTCTAAGGCAGGGGAGGCTAAACATTGCCTTTCTTGGCAATGGACGGTGCACTGCGCGGTGCACGGTGGCGCTGAGATTGTGCAGCAGAGATGGGATTAAGACGAAGGTATGTGGTGGGCCAGAAAAGGGGTGCCAGGAGCAGCGGGGGACGGGGGAAGGGAGCTGTGGGGGTAGACGCAAAGCCAGTGAGAGACCAGAATAAAGTGCAAAACGGCGACAGCAATGGTTCTTAATCCGTGGGATCGTTACTTAAACATTACTGGACTCAGGAGACCCTCGCGGAATCATTTTTGCAATCCAAGCACTCCTGAGTTACTGGAATCCTGGGACCCCCGACCTACACAGTTTTAGTGATTCGAACTGCAAAACTATAAGCAAAGCTATTGAAGCAAACGTTCATCAAACAAATACACAAATGACAAAATATGTTATCAAATGCATACACAAATATTAAAAAGAAAATCAAAGGGAAAGTTGGAGCTTTTCTAAATTCACTCGAGGCCACCTGTCTTCCATACTATATTCTGAATGATGCAGCTGCAGTGATCACACAAACCCAGCTCAGTCTGCCCACTTCATTTTTAGCCTCGAATTTCAAATTCCTTCACATGTACAAATCGTTTTACATTTTTCAAATTTTGCATTTTGCTTCTTTAACTATATGCGGTTTATGAATATGTTATATTTTACTTTCTATACAGTTACTGATCCCCAGGGGGTTCCCGGCCTATGGTTAAAAAAACACATTGAGTTAGAAGAACAATACACAATGGGCAAAATGTGAAGGGGGAGAGAAGCCGAACACACTGGGGGGAGAGGAAGGGCAAGAACAAAGTGCAGCCAGGGAAAAACAATAAGCGAAGAGAAGCCAGAGGAAGGAGAGGCCAGCAGCTGGGAAATAGTCCTTCTTTCTTACCAATGCAAGAACTCACCCGGAGGTGCGGGGATGTGTCCTAACAGCATAAAGTGAGAGAGATGCTTCATGGGAAGGCACCAAGGCGTGCTTAAAGTCACAAGTAAACCGCTCGAAGAGGGTTCTCCAAAAAAGCCAATGGTTGAAAGGGATGGACCGAATACCCAGCTCAAGTATAATAGAAACAACAGGTTTGTTTACAGCAAGTGCTGTCAAACCTAGACCTAAAAATACTAAAACAGGTTATATTTGATTCTTTTGGTTATGTATATTCGAGTACATTTTCTTTGAGGCATACAGTGCAGTTAAATACACATGGTGGATTAGGAGGCATGCGGGGGTCATCAGACCCAGCCCTGTCATTGGCTCTTCAGGTTGTTAATAGCGTTAGCATCCCTTTTGTGTAAATGTGCTTTAAAATGCTAAAACAAAAAACAAATGAGATTATACTCCATAGAATGGGCCACACCATGCTGGATAATTTAGTAAATCCTGACACACAATATGATCCTTCTTTGCATAACTTCAATGACCCAAACTAGGAACTCGGAACATACTAAAAGGGCACATGAACTGTGTTCCGGGGAGAGGATGAGAAGATGATGAGTTAGTGAACTATTGATGCTCCCTTGATATTATGGTTACCGTGCATGTCTACATTTTAAAACTCAATACACCTAAATAAAAAACACAAGAGGCTCTGTACTCGCTTTTCACTTTCTTGTTAGGCAAGTTATTTTTCAATAGTAGCCACTGGACTTCAACCCTCCAGTGTTTTAACCATAGGTAACAATATACAGGCAATATATGGTAACAGGCTTTTTTCAGAACAGAACTGTACTTAGTGTGATATGAAACAGGCTCCTGGCGGGTACCAGAGAGCAAATAATAATAATCATAGACCACAACAGGATAAGAATTTATCTCATTGAAGACTACAATTCAGGGTTTAGGCACCGAACCTGTACGAAGATGGCAACTATCCAAGTGGTCAATGACATCCTATAGATCTACACAAACTAGACCCACAGCTACCTTGATCTGCTCAAACATTCTATATTAATTGGCCATTAAGTCCTACTCAACACCCTCACAACCCAGGTATGTTACAATAGCATTGTACTGCAATGGGCAAGGCCATACCAATAAGTGAGCGACGTCTATATGAGTTCCTTGAGAACCATGCTTGTGTAAGTATTCTTCAGCCTGTTCAAGGATCCTGTATGTCTAGGACTAGCCAACAAGCATTTTACAGTCAACAAGAAATATTATGACAAGGAGATATATTTGACAAGCTCACCTGGCACGACTATGATTGCTCGGAGGATTTCCTTGCTATGATCAAAGACAGGCTGAACATGGCATGTCAAAGAATAAGCCTCGCCATTGCAACGTCACCAAAGTATAACTAGCGACATTCAAGAAAAAATGAAGATATCAAGAACAATGATGGCTCTCCAAGATGAATCTTGAGGTTTTTATCTGTCAAGACACATAGAAACAGAGCCAAATGCCTGGACCTCTACATTTACATAAACCTCTGGTCTCCTCCCATTTCCACTCTAGAAATCGCCTGACTTCACTAAAGGGTCTAATTCATGTGGAGTAGCACCACCAGGGTAGGGCCTGCTGGGTCTGGTGCTCCAGCTGCATCCCACCTCCCCAACCCCCTTGTGCCACGCCACCAATAACATTAGGCAAAGCAAACAGCATGTTAAAAGAAAACAAAAATCAGTCCTTGAGCTAGGCCTGCAGGAAGAGATGGGGCTGTTGAGGAAGAAACAGAAAAAAAAATGTAAAATTTAAAGAAAATGGAGACTGAAAGCAATTAGAGAAGGAGGAATGGATTTGATTGACGTGGAAATTACAGAAAACAGAAGGAAAGTGAAAGAAAAAGAAATATAAGTGTGAAAGGACAATGAATACATGAATAATTGTGAAGATAGTGGGGTTATATCTAGATAGGCAGACATATACATGCACATATATGTATGTGCCAACACTCTTCACATAGGTAGCCACACCAGTTTTATCTGTGGCCCCCCATTAGCACCATTAATAGAGAAGACACTGTTCATGTAGCAGCCTACCTCATTAAAGTGCTTAACAAATATGACAGGATAAAAAGGATATTAAAAAAAACTAAAGCTACTCTTACCACCTATGAACATGATAGTCATGGCCGACTGCACATCGACAAGTCACTTTACTCAGACACGTACTTCCCCTCTCGACACCCCCAAACTTACATAGTGTTCAAGTATAAGAATGCTGAAGGACATCCCAGACACTCACCACCACTGCCACCACCACCACAGTGGAATTTAGGAAACAGAGAACGAAGACAACAAACCGATATGTCAGGTTCCACTTCCACAGGAAGCTAAAAGCTGCACTCCCACCTTGGTGCCAGACAACCACGGAACATCTCACCTACACTCGCACCTCTTTCTTGTCCCTTGCGGCCCTATCCTTTTTGAGATAGCACCCTAGACCACAACCCCTCTCCCCTGTGACGCCTCTGTCTTTCCACATGTCTACCTCCCTTCTCTCCTCCTTCTTTTGCAATATCCACTTTAAAAACCATCATTGTGTAGAGCAGAGGTCTTCAAACTGGGGGTGTGGGCCCCCCTAGGGGGGCCTCAAGTGATCCCAAGGGGGGCCCCAGACTCTGGCCAAAATAAATATTATACAGAAAACAGGCCTTTGTTTTAAGCAGAAGCATGTTATTGCAGTTTTAAAAAGGTAACAGTACTTAACTGCAATGTTTAATTAGGTTTAGACATATTTAAACATTGCCATGTTTATAAAATGATGGTGAAAAATTCTGAAGGGGGGCCCAATGATTTTAATTTTTCAACTGGGGGGGCGCGGCATTAAAACGTTTGGAGACCTCTGGTGTAGAGCATGACATTGCATTGGGGTTTGCGGTACACGTCGCAAGCATACATACATACATACATACATGAGCATCTCCAGCTTTCTCAAAAGCAGTGGTTTATATGGGCAGGTACTGGGTACCTGCACTTCTCATCAGGGATGCAATTCTTTGTTTAATGGGAGAGTACCAACACTTCTCAGCAGCAAATAGGGACTTTGGTCTAGGGAGTACCTCCTCCTATTCCAAAGTTCCATCTCAAGCACCGCTCACAAGTACAGTTAAACATTTTGCCCAAAAACAAAGTTTACGCCCAAAAAAAAAAATGAGATCGAAGAATTTAGAACATAAGTATGGGGGCTCGGGGGCTTGAAAGTCAGGGATGTATTCACGAATGTCTTACAAATAACTCCGGAGTGAGGGACCGCAGGCCAGGACTGGGTTCTTCACAAAGATTTCTTTCACCGCTTCCAGCTGGCAGCTGCGGCCGTCCTTGCTTTGGCAATAAAGTCCTTCCAGCTCGCTCTGCGTCTTGTTATTTAAACAGGGCGCGCAGGGGCCGCGGTAGATCACAGGGGCCCATTCAAACCTGCATTCACGCCTCCCCGGTGCCCTTATCTTCGCCCAGACTCGCGGCAACAATTCTTCAAGGTTAATAGATGCGGCCATTTTTTAAAAGGAAAAAAAGGCTAAGAAGCATGTAATGACTTAGGACATCGGTCTTTTTTAGGACCGAATTTTCACTTCACCAGCAAAATTCTGTGCAACAAAGAAGAACATAAGACACATTCCAAGACTAGGTTTATTAAATTCGGCATCAAATTGCGTCACCACAGAAACAGTTAATACTCTTTTAGGCTCAGAGCTTATCTGTTACTCGTTTGTCTTCAACCAGAGTCGAGTGCCCGTCAGGTCTGCAGCTCTGGTCGAATCTCTTCGAGGTTTTCGTCCGCAACACGTGGCAACACTTCTCACTAGAGTGGTCTGCGTCGACTATCTCACGAATTAGTAGTGTAAATCGACCAAGAACGGGGTTATATTTTGGATTTGCATAATTATTTCCCAGTTACTGTATCTTGATCTCGCCTGGAGGCATTGGTGTAGCTGTGAGAGGTGCAGCAGGAGCAGTGGCACCGTGGCACAGATGCTTGAAAGGACTCGGTCCGCCTGTACTGTTTTCTGTTATTTATGAGATCGCTCGTTCACAGTTTTTTTGTTTTTAATTTTTTTCACCACAAAGCGCGTCTTGGGGCTGGCTCCGTCTTTACTACTTGCATAGTTCGGACGAGGTAAGAAGATAAGGGCTAATGGGGACGAGTGAGAAAAGGGATGAAATAAAAGAATGAAAGAAAGGGTAGGGAGAGATGGCAGGATGAGAGATGGGGATAGTGATGACAGAGAAAGGGTGGCGAGCAAAAGAGGGAAAGGAAAGCGGCCTGGAATAAGGATGTTAGAGAGGAAATGAGTGACATAAGGAGAAGTGACAGATGGAATGGGGAGGGGAGAGTAAAAGAGTGAAAGGGGCGAGTGGAGAGAGAGAAAAGAAGTAAAACCTTGTAGATTAAAGAACTTCGAGCCCCGTTAGTAGGGGCGCAGCTTTCATTAGTGTAGCAGGTGCAGTGCCACCGGTGTCCATGGTGTGAGGGAACCGCTGCGCCACAAATAGGTATGTATTGTTCATTAACCAATTCACCAATAGAGGGCAGAGGGGCCACACCCCCCCACCTTTTGACCCTCATGAAGAGTGTCAGGCTGAGCAAAGGTCAGCCTGACAGACACTCTTCATGTTCAGCTCAGGCAGCCAGCAGCGAGACATGCGTGATCTGTGCAGACTCCTTGCTGCTTACGCTGAACTTTGCTGGGCTGAAGAGGTCACAGCTCCTATAGGCGTGACCTCCTCGGCTCAGCAAAGGTGCCTCGAGGCCCTCCCCCTCTGTGACGAGGGAAGTGTCACCCACTGACTCCGACCTGCACGCTTCAGGTTTAAGCCCGGAAGCACCCAGGGCGAGTGTCAATCAGTGACACCTCGTCACAGAGTGGGGTAGGATCAGCAGTCTCACTGACCCCATCCCACTCTGTGATGGAGTTGGGCTTGCTGCCTTCCCTCATTGGCTGACTTATGGTCAGCCAGTGAGGGAAGGCAGCAGTCCCAACCCTCCTGGGACCTCCGAGCTGAAGGTGAGTGTGCATTTTTTTAAATTAATGTTTGGTGCGTGTGTGTGTGTATGTTTAAATGTTGATGAGTGTTGTGAATGGATGTGCGTGTGTGAATGAATGAGTGTGAGTGTGCTTCCCACCCGCCCTTCTCTCTCCTAAAATTGCCGGCCGCCACTGACCAATAGTGGGGCCAGCGGCTATATTCCTTGCCTGGTTTAGGGCCCATGTCATCCAACCTACGCCACTGCCTCGAGGATCGCATGAACTCCAACAGGTCATAAAAATACAATAATAATTAGCAAGGATTGGCAAAGCCAATATGTCTCACCTATTATACCCAGTGGCTTTGCCAAAATGTTTTAGCCACGATGCACTGCATCGGGATGACCGAGCTGCAGCATTATTTTGTAGGTGTGTGCCCACATTAAACATGCACGCAGGTACCTACAAAGTGGCATTTTTTTCCATTTTGTTTACTATCTCGAATGAATTAGTAAAAAAAAAAAAAAAAAAAGTACAAAAGCATTTTTAAAACCACGTAAAAGTGATTAGAAAAGTTGAATAAAAAAAAAATGATGGCCAGGTTGCTAGAGTGGATGGGGGAAAGAAGGTGGGAGAGAAGCATCGTGAACATGGAGCAGGGGTGTAGCTTCTGGGGAGGGGGGCACAGGGTATTACACCCTCCTAACTAATGTATGTTGTGATTAATAGTTGGGTACAAGGGCTTTTAGTCAGGTATGGTGAGGGGTCATATCGGATTTCACCAGCAATTTTACACACACACACACACACACACACACACACACACACACACACACAAAAAAACGCACACACACTCTCCCTCAATCTGTTTGGGAATGCTTCGAAAATGCTGGTTATTTCACAAAATGATGTGTTTTGTCTCACTTAGTGCTCCTACCAATAAGCATTCCCCTCCCTTTATGCTGCCCCTGGGCTAGGGTGACCATACGTCCTGGATTTCCCCATTTTTTTTTTAGGACTGTCCTGGTGTCCCAACGCGTCTCTTAATTTTAAATGAATGTCCTGTTTTTTGGGACAAATTCATTAAAAAAGTGTCCTGGGTTTTGTGACAAAGGACAGATATAAAAGTGAGTAAAGTATTTAGTCCTTCTTTTATGTCTGACCTGTCCAGGTTTTTGCTCCTCAAAATCTGGTCACCCAACCCTGGGCCCCTCTTGAGCACCAGCTTGTCGTATAATGCATTTCAACATTATGGGCCAGTGTCATTGTTGGGAAATCCGAAGCTCACCTCCTACCTCACCCCCCCTATTTTACAGACAAAGCTACGCCCCTGACGTGAAGAGTGGGGAGAGAAGCTATATAGGGGGGGCGCGGGTTCTCACGAGCGATCTTTACATAAAATTCCAGTTCACTTTAGCTTCTGGCATCTAGCATTACTCTGCAGCTGGTAATGCTCTGAAGCCACCGGCACCTTGACAACTATTTAGTTTTAAACTGTTAGTACTTTTTAATTTAATGTATGCAGTGAAAAGAGCATCAGATGTAGTGATACTCCGAAAGCTGGCAGGGATAGACCATTCTTCTGGTCACTCATACCTCCCCAGCACAGCGCACTCACTCACAGTTTCAAAGCCTCTGCTGTGTCTCTGTGGACTCTCAACCAACCTACTAACGAATGCCAATGTTATATGCTGGTTTCAGTACCTGTGCGCCTGGTTCCTTCCTGGAACCGAGCCTGCAAACCCGCTGCACACAGCTCACTGAGCAGCAGCTGACTGGCTAAAACCCGGCTTACGTCTAAATCGGTCTAGATTTAGGAGGGATTACATTCTATATACTCCTATGTACTAATATATATTTTGTTGAGTGTTCTCCTAGCTTGTCTGCTGAAGGCGCTCCTGACACACCGCTACCTAGTTTTCGTGGTTTTGCTGCAGGCAAGTCACAAGCAGGAGGACAATCTTATCTTTGGTTGGAGAGTCACAAGTCATGGCACCAGTGATGTAACACTGGTGGAATTCCACCCTCAACTTCAACTACCCCACACCTTCAGTGGTTGATGGACCAGTGATGTAACACAAAAGGATGCCCCCGCAGAATACAATGCCCCCCACCTCCGAGTCTCCCACACCTCACAGATATTCATTGGCCATGGGCTGAATGGGGTCCCCACCTTGAAGGGTTGGGGGGCCTCAGGCGATGCAGGAGCCTGGGTCACATGGCACTTTCATGAAGAACTCTGCGTCCTATAACACGCAAGAATATGGAAGTAGGGACTCTAGGCAGTTTTCCTTCCACTCAGTATAGTGGCACGTGGGAGTGGATTCTACTAGTGACATTAGTTAGGGCTTTGCCGGTGATGCATTTGTAGCTCATGCACATGTTTCTGAATGTTGCTCTTTTACCTGCCAAGAGCCAGTGTAGTGTGTAAATAGTAGAAATGCCAGTGTTGACGTCTTGAGGACTGCTGTGAATTTGAAATCCGTAATTAATTCTCCCTGCCAACGGAAATGTGCAGTAGTCAAACCCTCATTAATAAAATATATGGCATGACAGGCCATATAGAGTTGAGTGTGTCAATATTTTCCAAGTATTAGAGCACCACCTTTCACTGTGGTCTTTAGTACAACCCAACGGAAGTGAGGAGTGGGAAAAATGGTACAGTCTAGATTTAATTTTGATATATATATATATATATATATATATATATATTCACTTAAAAAACCAAGGGTTACAGGGAGATTATAGATAGGCTCACATTTTGAGCATGCAAAACCACAGAAATTCACCTGTTATAGGACGAATTTAGTGATTAAAAAAGCACAAATAACACAAGTCCTGCAAAAAACAGCTACAAGCGTTGTGGTTGCTCGAGGTGTTCCCGAGAATTTTTTTTGCTGCGATCAGCAACATGAATGTACAATGTGGAACAAGGTTTCATTTCAAAAGTCTTACTGAATCCACTGCAAGGCCAAAGTAAGAATTAATGACTAGTAACTGGGGCTTAATTTCTGTCGGTCATTACAGGGGTTGGGCACAGGCACTCATATTTGGGGACTGGGACTTATTTTTCATCATCAAACTTTGACCAAGAGTGAAAGAGAAAAGCGGAAAGGCAGGAAGAGAGACAGAGGAAAACAGAAGAATAAAGAAGGGATGAGAAACAAAGGAAACAAAATGCGGCGGAGGAAATAGCATGAGGTGGAATTTAGACAAGGCAGACTATTTGCAAACCTGACATGAAAAACATTGGCTCCCCCTACATGCATTTTATATGCAAATTAAACACTGAGTAAATCAAAGGATGGCACAACATGCCAAGGTTGACTGAAGGAGAGTCCTTTTCAAGTTTTTCAATTACAGAATGAACCTACAACAACCTCTTGATTATTCTGACCACGTTTGTTGATTTATCTGCAAGTCAAGCCTCCAATCACCACTTTTAGAATTATCCAGACATCTTCGGCGAACGTCACCTCGCTTTCTGATTTTCAATCTACGTCACTGAAAACGCAACGGAGACGCCCGACGGTCTACCAGCAAGACATACCTTCAAAAAACATTAACCGCCCAAACCTGCTCAAGCCCTTTCTTGGAAATTCCACCCTCGGGCGTCCAGCAAGTTCCAGTCGCAAGCACATCTGTGAAAAAACACCAATGAAACCATCGATGGCTGGCTAAGCACTGGAGGTGCTTACTGTCAAGCAGGAGGCTGGTCAAGCCAGCGTGCATCTTAAGTGTAAACTCATCTAGTTCTAGGAACCCAGCCACCTGCCCACGTGATGGGGCCATGGGGCCATGCTGTATTCTCACGATCAATAAACACAGCAAAGCCTTCCAGCATATTACCGGCCAATAGTCGATGATGTTTTAATAACAGAGAACAATTCAATGTAGCTTGAGTTACTATCGCACATCTTGTTCTAAGAAATATAGATGTGTTCCTGTATCATCAAAAGAGGCAATACTGGCCCTCAAAGGGCAGAAGGGCCTGACAGCAATTTTAGTAAGAAAGTATTTCTGTAGTACAATGAAATGTCATGGGCCATGTTCACATAGCATTTTATGGCACAGGAACAGTCTTTCTTAAAAAATTAATAATTTCGTGATGTACACCTCTAGTCGTGACTTAAGATCCACCAATGCTTCTTTTGAGGCGATACCGAGATTCAGATGGGACATCGATTGGGGTGCGGGGGGATGGGGGGTGATGGGGAAGAGAATCCTTCTCAGTGTCAGCTAGCAAAACGTGGAACTGCAATTATATATTTGCAAGGTGCTAAAGGTCTGGCTGTATGCACAATAGTTATTTCAGTTCTATTTTCGATTTCAGCGACAGGATATCTGTACAGATAACAGCGCGCTCTAAAGTGCATCAACGAAACCAATTAACAGAGCAACAAAGCACCTTCGACCATCTGTGAGAATGCGAAGGAGAAACGGTTCCAGACAACCATGCGCCCCGACTCAGACAGTCTAATACAACTCGCTGTTTTGCCCCAGGACACACTGTAAAGATAGGGACTTGGAGTGTAGATGATGTGACAAAAACACAACTGCTCACGAAGGTGAGCTCCAAAAACGCGCAAGCCTCTGCCTGCCGCCATGTTTACATCAGCTTCAGTGGGTGAAGATGCCAATTCACACAATGCACTCAAATCCGCTTCAACTTCAGAATGCCAAGAGATTACACATTTGTGCCAATTTCAATCGTGGCTTAATGGTAAATTGTGTGAAATAGGTAGTGCATGGATTTTTTTTTAATGCGATGCAATTCTAAATAGGAAGATACATTGGTCAGTGTCCAACAGATGTGGCGGGGTTGCACCGAACGACAAAGAGGCTATGGAAGGAAGGCTGAGATTCCCAAATCTTTGGACAAGTGTCTGGTGGAAACCGATCTTGTACAAGTTCTGGGCACTAAAACGTTTTTGAACACTTTAAATATAAAATAATTAAGACAATTGGCAAAGCCAATAGGTGTGGTTTGTATTTTGAGTCTTAGCCGAAATGCTACAATGAAAAAGAAAACAAAAATGGTGGCTTTCTGCATACAATGAACCTATGAAATAAATAATTGGATGTGCCATCATTCAGTGAGCTTTTAAAAAGGTAAACTAGTCCCTTGTGCATGCAAGCACCCCATATGGGGTGGAATGATACACCAAACAGCCAACAGCAGAAGTTGAGGAAGAAATACTCCTCTGGGTGGAGCCAACGCGCACTCAAAGTAAACTTGAAAGAATCTGTAGCAAAAGGCCTGTCAAGCCAAATCTAAATATTAAAATTTAAACAATGGCAACACTGTGCCTGAAATTGAGACAAAGGGCAACTTTAGTGTAGGAGGGGGAACCAAAAAGGGAAACTCCAAATATGTTTGGCTTTTAGCAGGGACCTGAGCTCACACAGACCACTTTACACTCCTGCACCAAGGAAGACATTCAAAGACCAGATGGATAGAGGAAGAAAAACGATGTGTTGTTTGAAAGAATGCGAGGTGGCCAAGCAGGGCCAGACAGTCCAAGAAGCCCGATCTGGCACAGGCCTCGCATTTAAACTGTCTCTGGTGTTGCCAATCCTAATAGGGATGGCTTATCAATGAAAGTATCTTTTCGGTCACTGATGGGTTTAGGCGCCCAACAAGTCATCACACATTTACTTTGCAATCCATCCAGCCACCCTCCCACTCACTCACTCTTGGATTCACCCTCTGACACAGCCACAATAAAACATACATAAACTAAACATATGCAAGATAAATTAAAAGAATACAAGTAGAAAAAAGAAAACATGCTGCTGCCAAAACACAATTGGCATATACTTTTTTTTTTTTTTTTTTTTTTTTTTTAAAGTTCAAGCATGGCCACCACATTTAGGACCAACATGTTGGCCATATTCACATGGTAAAACAATGATAGACTATTGAAAACAGTATTCCGTAATGGACATTTAATAGATACTTAAAAGATACTTAAAAGAAGCGGCCATGCGGGATGCAACACAAACAAACTGAGCAGCAAACAAGAGGGCCTGCAGCACTGCCTGGAGAGCTGCAGTATACTCCTATTATAAACAAAAAATGAAGAGGAGAAGCAAAGAAATGAAAGGAGAAAACCTATAAACTAAATGATTGGCCATCTTGCCCGACACTAAAGCACACTCATTTTCAGGTGAATGTACAGGTCATGAAAAAATAGCGAAATTCACATTGCAAGAGGGCAAATTACTCATGTGGACTGAATCAGTAACCTATGTAGACATGGATGGTAGCATAGGTTAAATGCCACTACTACAGCTGACCCCCTACCTTTCTGGTATGCAAGAGGACACAATATATGTGGATGATTCAGCAGAAACAATCTTTGACTTTGTGATTGGACAGAAATCAATGGATTTTCATCCACGGAGAAGTGTTCATCCATTTGTCATCTTTCAAAAGTCTGGCTCCAGAAATTTGGTTGTGGAGAAGGTGATAGAGTACCGCAACTTCTCTATTTCCATGCTGTTAGTCAGAAAAGGTTGTTGAGAAATGAGCCAGTAGTTTACCAGAACCTTTGGGTCTGCAGATTATTTGTTTTAGAAGCAGGTTAACAGTGGCATGTTGCAGTGGAGCTGGGTTTGGAGGGAGCGGTTTATCCAATTTGTAGTTTGATCCATGATAAGTGGAAGGAATTGATTAAGGCACGAGGGTGATCAGGAAGGATGCCTAATGTATGCTCCAGGGCATATCAGTATTAACAAGGTTGAGTTTTAGGCCACAACTTGGTGATATTGCGGAGTAAGGCTTAGAGGTACCTTTGTAATTTGTCAGGAGGATAACATGAGTATTAGGATGTTCAATATGGCAGCCAGGATGTTCAATATGGCAGCCAGGATGAGAAAAGAAGTTCTGTAGTGCTATTGGGAGGATGCGCATATAGGAGTAGGAGCATTACCACTGGGCAGAGTGTCCGTGTCTTAGAGGAGCAGGAGAGTCATGAATACAGTGTTTGGAATGGCAGTGAATGGGTGGGATCAGTGGTTCTGAGAATATGCAGTTTCATCTTCATCACCTCCGTGGTGAAAAAAATCCTCAGGAATCGGGTGTCCTTGCAAAGAAGGATAAGAACACAATCTGTTCTGACTTCACAAAAGGACCTACCATTTCCCAGATTAGGAGTGCACCTAGCAAGTAAATAGCAGAGTTCATCTCTGGGCTGCAGCAAACGAGTTTCTCCCAGGATATTGGTAAACAGCCTTATGGTGTCAACTTCCTTCTCAGGCCACACTGGTTAAGTGAAATGTGCCCCTCCCTCCCCGACTTAAACTTTTCTGGTGAGGAACAAATATCCAGCAAAGATAAACAATTCCCATTATGTCACAGGTGACATTTTACAAGCTTGATCACACTAGGGCGTACCCGCAAAAAGCTGTAAAGGCACATGCAGGAAGAACGCATTAGGCCCCCACAGCAATCCCCCCTAGTCATGTAAACACATTGTCATATGCAATGAACAGCTCAAAACAATTATATACATATATATATTAATTAAATGTACAGAGGTCGGCTTCACACTATTCTCATCTTTTTAGGTCCATTCCGCATAATAAAATGCATGGACAATCTAATTTAAGAGCTGCACAACCATCGTTTCTGTCCCACAGAAACACATGTTGCTAGAAAAGGAAAATCTGCACGTTGCAATCGTCCATTTTCACTGAAAAGGCATTTTAAAATAATATAAAATTGAGAAGCATTGCTAAACTCCAGACAACAACAGGTCTCTAGCGGTCATATTCAGAGTTGCACAAAAGTTGGGCCGCAAGCCAATAAAAGAAATGTTGATGTTATAGAAGAGGACATGTCTGTCTTTGGCCACATAAGGAGCAGGGCTGTGGGGTTATGCAGAGACTGAATCAATTAAGAGGATGGAGATCAACGTCTTCCACAGACTTCTTGCAGCATCACGGGGGATGCTCTTCTTATCTCTGCCAGAATGAACTGGGTCTCCCCCACCTTACCGGTCTAGGTAAAGTCCGCATGCTATTACTGTGGATTTCTACATAGCTTAAATGGAATACAAGTTTTACCCAAAGCATAATAAAAGACTGTACGCAGTTGGACAAGGTCCTTCGCACCCCGTGCATCACTTTTCGGAAGGTTACATTTAACGTGCTAGGAAAGTACCAGCATTATTTACAGATCGGATAACCAAGGGGCCCCCACGAAGGAAAACGCAAAACAGTGATTTAAATCCTACTGTGAAAGTGATCGATTCACATTAGAACAAACTAAAATCTCTGTGCAATCTTATTTTATTTTACTGACAGTGGATGGCCTGGAGCCAATGCGTTTTGTTTGTAATGAGACCTCACTACAGATTTTATATGACGCCTTTGAGACTGAATACAGCGCACATTTTGGTTGCGTTCACGATTTTTCGCTGGTCTGGGACATCCCGTTGCATGTTCTTGTGATAATTATTCTGCACAATGCAGTTAGAATTTTCTATTTTTTTGAAGGCTGTATTCATCTGCCAGGAAACTGTATTTATTGCCCGTGCTTCCCACTTTCGAAATTAAACAGCCCAGATTGGCTCTGATAGCATCACAGCAACTATTGTCAGATAGCCTGGCTGATAATTCAAAGTGCTATGAAAATAAGGAAATAGCTGCTCTTACGGACCAATGAGAAACATGTTTTTATTTTCTTTTAATGTTCTGCAATGCTAAAGATTGATTGTTTAATGTACATTGTATAAAATAAATTATTTGTTTTTATGTTATTGATATAAACTGTTTTGTACTTTTATGGCTGTTTCAGCTGAATAAAGATATTTGACTGACTGTACACCAAGTAGGGAAAACATACATTTCATATATTTAAGTGCTATCCCCAAAATCTGGTGTGGAGCCACGCATCGACGCCAGGATTCGAAACTATGGGCCATATGTACGAACACATTTTCCCATTGGCACAGAATGGGAAAAACCCTTTGCTACATCTGGCCCTATGTTCCCAGTTTCAAAGTCTGCAGCTCTGGCCATTAGCGCACAGCTCCTCCCAATCGACGTTTCTACCAGTTCATGCACAACAGGATCACTGTTAGCGGTCACTGATAATATCAAGCAGCGTCAGCTGGCTCTCAGGAGGTTCTAAACTGGTCTGCACGTTTGATACTGGTACCATAACCTCCTTGTCAACAGGTGATAACTAGTGCCAGGAGTCCCGGGCGGCGCAGGACAAAAGTGGCTTAGATTCATTTTGAGAATAGTGGGCATTTAGATCGTGTACAGCAAAGGTTGGATTGTGGAGTACCTCAGACTCTCCAGCTCTCACCACACCTATTTCATACAGGTTCAGAGTCTAAAGGGTTCAGAGTTATGCCAAGACTTTATGCTGATTTCATGCAACAACAAAATCATGCAGAGTATTACAGACGTGCCTCTCAGGGATAATCAACAGGATGAAACAGCGATTAAAGTTACAAAAAAAAATATCACACATTGGCAATGCCAGTAGGTGTGGCTTATGAATGAAAGTGTCTTTTGTATCGTTGATGGGTGTGGGGTTTCAATAAACCATCTTCCATGTACTCTGCCAAGCATCTTTGTACTCATGCACCCATTCATCCACCCATTCTCTGACTCAGTCCTACATTCACCCCGACACGACCATAATAAAACACACAAAAACTAAATATGCAAATTTAAAAGAATCGGAGGAGAAAAAAAAAAAAACACATGCTGCTGTATAAACATGGTGGGCATATGCTTGCAATAATGAAACTAGGCATAGCATTGGATGTCTGTCTTGCAGTAATATTGTACATAGTCTATCACTGTTTTAAAGTTTCAACTTGGCCACCATGTTCAGAACCAACATGTTGGCCATCTTGGAAAGATCAAACAATGATACACTATGAACAGCAGCAATCCGTAATAGTCGCCTGGTTTAGAGGAAGTAGCTAGGAGGAATGCTGCACACTGCAGCTGAAATAAGCAGCAAGCAACGGGGGCATTAGCATGGACTGCTGAGCTATATCCTCTTAAGAAAAATATGTTTTTAAAAATAGAGAAAAGCCAAAAACTGAAATCAGGGTTACAAAAAAGAAGAAAACTGAAAGCTAAAGGAATGGCCAACCGATCTTGACAATGAGGCACACAAATTTTAGGTGGATGAGCACCTGTGGCCATAAAATGCGGTCATTCACAGGGTAAAAGAGCCAATCACTGATGCGGACGTAACCATTACTCTATGCATTACTCTGTCATGGATGGAAGCACAATGTAAAGACACTCAGATAGATCAATGGCATGAGGGGGCTGACTCAATTGCCCTTCACTTATATATAAGGATATATATTTAAGTAAATGTATTTATGCATTGTTTAATGATTTGTTGTAATTACAAGATCATGGCAGACAGCTACGCTTGTCAGACCTTCCAACGGGATTCTATAAAAAAAATATATACATATACTATAGTGCAACTTCTCCAGCCCTAGAGTTGGTCAAGGTGGCTAACCAAGACCAAGATCCTTCCCTACAAATGTAGATTTCATGTAACAAAATACCTGACTGCAGGTTTAACACTGTGCAAAACCAACGCTCCCTTAAAAGGCTTATGTGTTACATGATAAATGAATCAGGCCTTCCAACTTTGGCATAATGTATCAGGAAAAAAACACAGATCAACCCAATGGTATCTGAAATACCATTTCATAGTTAACCAGTCAGGCATAGAGTTTGGCACCAAAACCAACACAGTCCTACTGTATTCAACTAAAGCTTTCCCACAAGGAAATCATCTGCCGTACAGTCATAAAATAAAAGCCTTTATTAAAAACGGTTTGTAACAAACAATGTGCCACATATCCTTTATCATTGTCTTGTCACCATAACCAACTCAGACTTACTCTTCTGCGCATACGCTTTCGCGCAAAGCAACCAGCAGGTATACTGAAATAAAATGCTTAAATCTATAATTACAGGTGTCAAAGCAATATGAATTCATTAAAAGAGAGGCTAATAAGGAATACCCTAGTGCACATTTACATGTACAATATTACTGTTGGAAAAATAAGACACTCTCTCCTAATACAGCCTAATAAGGATCAACATATTGTAAATTCTCTAAGTCCATGGTTTGTTCTGGTGGGTCACCAACACCAAAACCCTCGCCCCCTATGGTGATCTGTGAGATTTCAAGTATTAAAATGTTTGCGTACAGGCTTTAGCTCAGGGTAATAACAATCCACCCTTCAAAGCGTTTTGCCTCTAACACATGTTTCTCACAATAGGGTAAGCCAGGCCTACTTGCTTTGTCATAAGTTTAATTATGAAGAGATAACACCTAAGGAATCTGATATCACTTTTCCCAGCACACCAATCAGGCCTATAACCTAATGCTGGATTGTCAACATAATCAACCCAGTACTAATGCACAGAGCACAAGCTTTCCCCCAAGTACAGTCAGTCATACAGATGAAACCAAGCATTTGAAATGTAATGTGTCTCACATTTGCTCTATTTAGAACTTTGAGGATTGTAAAACTGCTAACCGGACTTTTCTTGCCACATAAACTGAAAATTAAAAGTAAGACGGTTGACATCAGTGAGCCGATTCACAGCTCCACGGTCGCCATGAGCATCAGCATGAAGAGACACACAGAAGGAAAAAGAAGATCGCTCGCAAACAAACTTAAATCGTCAAAAGAGCAATTAGCCATGTAACAGGAGCGATGGCCAAGGCGGTAACAAAACCTCCCAAGAAGGGACAAACGCAAACCATTTACCAATGTCATCAAAGGATTTTTGAAGGGCAAGCCCAAGAACAAGTGGTAGTGATGGGTGTGAGGTGGGCGTGGTTAAAAGCCCAGATACATACCAACATGTCAGAAAAGCAGCGCTTACACACTGCTATGCTTGACCAAAAAATTACAAATCTATACAAAATTACAGTTGTCAAAACAATACATAACCGCTCTCAATAGGGCCCAACGAGAAACATCACAGTGGAAAATTTCTATAACAATGGTTTGTCAGACAAAGTAATCAACACCGAAACCCTTGTCTACTGTGGTAGCCTGTGACATTCCATATAAAAAAAAATGCCAACTGACAGGTTTTAGCACAGTGTAAAAACAACTCACCCATGAATGCATATTGCCTTAAAAACCCGATTTTCACAATAAGTAATCAGGTGCAGTGAATGTGTCATAATGTTTCGTAATTAAAAAGAAAACCAGCTAATGTAAACTATGGCTTCTAGTATATCTATTCCCAAGGCACCTTTGACTTGACACCATTAACAATAAAGGCCTATTCAATGTGATAGCAATCAATTGTGAAAGGCCTATGAGCTTTAGGAAATGCTTTAAACATTAAATAAACTAGGGTTACTGCCTTTGTCATAACTTCTCATAATAAGCAGATGAGATATGGCATCAGATGTAAAGCTTCCCAGTGCACCAATAAGGCTTACAGCTTGTCACTGTAACTCACCATAGCACACTCCGGCCTACTGTTTTTCTCACAATGAAACCCATCGACTGTTGCCCAATGCAACCCACTGGGCAACAGTCATAAAATTATTATAAAGATATACAAGTTGCAGTTGACTAATCAAAATGCTATGTATCCCAAGAGGGTCTAAAAAGGATTTTTACAGAACAAAAAATCTACAATAGCTACGATTTGACACATGAGGTAACCAAATCCCAAAACCCTTGCCTACTACCTGAATCAGTGAGATTCCAGGTAATAAAATCTTTCTCTGCATGAGTTCATACATCGTAATAACAATCCTTGCTAAAAAGGATTGATGTTAACATATGCTTTTCACAATAAACGTTTAAGCCGACTGACTATGATAACATTTCATAATAAACAGACCAGCCTTATAGCAGTTATCATTGCATACCACCATAACAAACTCATTTCAGGTGTTGGAATTTAGGTAAAACCTACATCCCTGCTGCATGGAGTATATATTTTGGCGCAAGACAAAAAGTGTACTACAAGCAATCTTTTTGGCGGAAGTATACAACTTTGGACCGATCAGATCCTGCACTTGGGGGACTAAACTAGAGAATGGAGCCTAAACCCCTCTTCTCAGAAGTACTCACACCTGTTTTCTTTATCAAATAAGGTCATCGACAAATCCACTGTCAGGCCAGTCCTAAAAAGCTTAGCAAGAGGTACCTGGCTACCCAAAACAATCAAGTGTCCAGGGGCATCAATTCCTCCCATTTAGGATATGCTTAACAACCCCTCACCGAAGTACAAACCTTAGGGATTATACTGGACCATAGTCCAAGCCAGTCTTTGCACGTCAGCTCAGTTCTCAGCAGAGTGAGAATTTGAGCCAGCCAAGGGCCAGTTCCTTATGCTTGGACTCTACAAAATAATGCATTGGCACGAAGTGACATGGTTCATCTTGTGATCAGCCTCAAGAAGTTTAACTAAGTGATGTAGGAGAGCAGCAAAATATGGGGGTGAAAGGTAAAAAAAATACGGTTATCATTAACAGCCTTCATTTATTACATACTTGCTGCTTAGACTCTGGCTCTCTATTCTTATTTTCACTGTCTGCGGGTGGACAGAATGGAGTAAAGAACAGAATACACAACTAGAGGCCTCAAAACGTGAACCATATGACATCAGGTTCAAAACAGCTGTCAAAATAAAAATATTTGCATAAATCCCTCACCTCTCAATTGACACCACTAGGAGTTAATCCTAGGCTTTTCATAAAGCATGGATATAACCCAGTCAGATTCTGGAAAAACTGCAGATATTTCCTAGAGATGCATCTGTGAAAAGCATGGTTTACAACATTTATTTCAATTCTATTTACTTTTGAAGTTTTGCCCTATTCTTGGTTTGAGAAACAAGCGAAGAATAACTAACATGGTGCAAAGTCTGCACCAGGAAACCATTACAGAACGATGAAAGGTGTAAAACCTGTTTAGGTAATAAGCAGGGAGAAGGTGATTAGACCAGAGGCATCCTAAGTAACTGTGGATCATAAATGCAGTATAGGTGTTGATCACTAGGTCAAGCAAAGCAGCGCGGAAGCGCTGCTATATAGACGTGTTGCTATGTATCTGGGCTTTTAATCACGCCCACCTCACACCCATCACTACCACTCGTTCGTGGGCTTGCCCTTCAAAAATCCTTAAGTGACATTGGTAAATGGTTTACGTTTGTCCCTCCTTGTGGAAGTTTTGTTAGCACCTTGGCCATTGCCCCTGTTACATGGCTAATTGCACTTTTGCAAATAAGTTTAACTGTGAGCAAATTTATTTTTCTTTCTGTGTCTCTCCTTCACGCTCATGCTCATGGCGGCCGTGGCACTGTGAATTGTCTCACTTGTGTGAAACTGTTTTACTTTTCAATTTATGCGGCAAGAAAAGTCTGGTTAGGAGTTTACAGCGCTAATAACTAATTTGAGCAAATGCGAGACCCATTGCATTGCAAATGCTTGTTTTTGGTCACATAAGTGCTCTAGAACAAGAGTTTGGTATTTATGGCTTGTGAAGGCAAAATGTCTGGGAGGGAAGAAGAGTGCTAAAATGTAAATAAAAATATATTCACAAACATGCATGAAAGAATCCATCTTTTGATGTGTTTTCCTTGGTTTCGGCCCTGCACATCTTTGACTTGGAACTCTGCTGTGGCTGGAGCCTACTGTATAGGACCAGCCACATGGGTTCTGTTTAAAAAAAATAGATTTTTTTTTATGTGACCAATTTAGCACGAGTGTCCCTCTTGTATGCCATTTTCTGTTTACAGGTCCATGCACCCCTTTCAAAAATAGGCATTTTAACGCATACATTTGTCCGAAACACTAATCAATCATAATGTGTCATCTTTGGTCACATGCTTTCATACATGCCACAGCTGGTGGAACATATCCCTTGCTATGCAAAATGCAATTTTACTTTTGATTGGTAAATGTGATCCAAGCTAAACTTGCATCATACTGGAAACTTAGGCTGAAAAACCTAATAGTCAAGTCAAAGTTAATTTAATAGGCTAACAAAACCCAAAGGCATCTAGGCACTGGTGAGGTCAAGATTAGTGGCCAATCAGCAGATTTAAAAGAGGAAAATCTTTAGCCTGCCCTTGAATTGTGCAGATCCCATAGTGTTTCTTAATTCAAAGGAAAGGGCATTTCACAATTTGTACCCCTGGATCTGGACCATTCACCAAATACCCACCCCTAGAGAGCTCCTCCTGAATCTAAGTACGTCTAACCAGGTCCAACTTAGAAACTGAAGAACCACTTAGGAATGTAGATTTTAATTCTAGCCTTACTATAGGCAATTTCCTCGTTGTATTGAATTTCTTTATAATATTTTGTAATACAAACCAAAGTAAAAAGAACAAGTGATGGACGGAATGCTGAACAATGTCAAACATTCACCCCCAGTACAGAGATCTGGGCCTAAATCCATAATTTTTTTGCCACCCATGCCATTCCAGTTTGGACCCCGCTATATGCAAATCAGTCTTGACCCTGTTACCATGGGAACAGTCCAGCCCGAATTGCCAAGCCAGGTCCTCCCTGAACTGGAAACAAGCATCCTAGGATGGGTTTCAGGGTATCACCCTTCATCAGCCTGGCTAGCTTGATTCCAGTGGCATGGGGAGCATCGGACCCACGTCTGGGCATACCCTTCCCACTTGGGGCAACAGATGGCTGGGTCCAAACTGGGGTGGCATAGTGAGCAAAATAACGATGGATTAAACCCAGATCTGTGACTGGGGGTGAGTGTTGGAATTGTTCAGCACTCCGTCCATCATCCTTTTGTTTTGCTAAAGTTGCCCCAAGTGGGAAGGGTACGCCCAGATGTTGGTCCCATGCTCACTGTGCCACTGGATTCAAGCTAGCCTGGCTGATGAAGGGTGATATCCTGAAACCGGTTCCAGGATGCTTGTTTCCGGTCCAGGGATGGCCTGGCAGTTTGGGCTGGACTGTTCCCATGATGAACAGGGTCAAGACTGATTTGCATTTGGCTGGGTCCAAACTGGGGTGGCATAGTGAGCAAAAGAACGATGGATTAAACCCACATCTGTGACTGGGGGTGAGTGTTTGAATTGTTCAGCACTCCGTCCATCATCCTTTTGTGATACAAACTTAAGTACCATGACCAAATAATTACAGTCATTCACTAACTTTGAAATTTTTGATCATTTCAAATATAATATTTGAATTATTTACTCAATATCACAAATGGGTACAGTTGGTCCCCTAACCTTCCAAAATAATTACACAATATTTGCAAAAGTAAAATTATAACAGTCCTTGATGAAAAAATAAGAGCTCAAATGATTGTAGCTTTATTTTACCTCTATACATAAATCATGTATTGATCATACTCATAGCCCCAACATTTCTTCCAATACCGAGATCTATCCCTACTGTAAAATCTTTTTATTGGACTCTTCTCATTTCAAAACCTCTAGTGCCTTGGCAATTTTGGTTGCTGCCAGCTGGGTTACAGTCATTTTACCTTTGACAGAAAATGATTCCCAATAGGCATCCTTTCCATGGCTCTAAAAATATATCCCCATTCTACTCTGTCGAACACACCTTTTCTATGTCAACTGATGTCGCCATCTTGTCAGCAGTCATTGTGGACCTTCCATATTACGTGGAAGGCTTTCTTAGATTTGTTGTAGATTATCTATTTAAATCAAAACTACCTGTACTGGGTGCACTAATGTGGGAATCACCAATCTTGTGTGTAACCAGTGTATTGGCTAAAATCTTTACAGCTTCAGTAATTCATTTTCAAGGAGATAGGCCTGTAACTGGAGAAAATGGGGGTACCTTGTGAGGTTTTAAAAGCAATGCTGTCCAAGCAATATTACACACCCACAGTAGGTTTCCACCGCCCTTAATGCTCTTAAACACTTTACATAGGAGAAAGCCATTCTTTCTTTATTTTATGAGACTCGCAGAGAAACTGCAGCTTCACTATACAACAGGTCTAACCACGTGGTGTATCTCAAGTTTCAAAGTGTATCACTCTATGGCTTGTGTTTGTTCTTGTGTCACTTTTGAAATATTGATGAGGTTCATGAATGTCACTTCCACTGCAGAGGAATCTGAACAGTCTGAGTCCAACGTTTTTTACAATATCGTAAAAGTATAGCATATGTCAGTGGCGTGGGTTACCAGACACCCTCTATAGTCTCCAATAGCTGGTATGGTATATTCAGCATCTTGTTGTTTTAATTGGAGAACAATGAGTCTATCCACTTTCTCTCATTTTTCATACTGTCCTTGTTTGATGCGGGAAAGGGCTTGTTCTTTCTCAGAAGTATACATCATTCTTAAGTTATATTTAGCTTTTGTTAGGCAGTATACGGTCTTCTGCTTAAGTGATTCAAAATATGGTCTAGTGAGGGAAAGGTTGTCTTGTTCAAGCTTAGGTTGTTCTACCCGAGAACTCTGTTTAAGTATGGCTGCATCCCTTAATAGCTCTCCCCGTAAGGTTGCCTTGCCAGCTGCCCAAAGTGTACACAGTGAGGTAAGAGGACCCACATCATCTTCTAGATACATATGTAACATTGATTAGGCACTCCTTTTTTGCTGATTTTTTGTAATGGGAAAGGTTCTGTCGCCAATGAGGTCTAGGGGGCTTCCAAATGCTAATGACTGCCTGAATGTGATTAGCATCATAGTCTGAAACGCCAAGCCATTCCTCATTTATGAATAATCATTTGGAGCACAGCAAGAACAGCCTTTGCTCTACTGAACACTGGAAGGCATTAAATCTTTCACAGAGTGAGGGGGTGATGTGATTCTACCATCTCCAGATCCCATGATGGCCCTCACTATTCTGGTTGTCTGAGCTATATGAGCAGAGGGTGTTCAAAATGCAAACATGGCATCAAGCCTGTCTTCGTAAGCTAGTACACCCGACTCTAAACGCCGAGGTGGTTGTAAAGAACTATAGCAGTGTTTCACACACCTTTTAGAACCACGACCCACTTTTTAGGACAACAAACATTTGCGATGCACATAACTTTAACTGATATTCGGCTGGTGATTTTTTAAAGTAACTAAAGATTCGTGTGGTATCACACGGTCATTTACATACAGAACATTTTCCATTGGATTTGCCTCTAACTTTACACAGACATACAGTTTTACTGCTAAAACAATATTGGCCACGAAAATGGTAATGTGTGGAAACGGATTTCAGTTAAAAGTTATCATTTGTTCACCACCAAGTAAGGTGCCTTAATTTGTTTTATTCCTACTAAAATCTTTGTTTCCATCACAGTTACAAATGTAAAAAAAAAAAAAAAAAGTGCTTCCTTACTGTTTTCCTAACTGCTGAATGTATATAGTTAATTTACAGGTAATTTCAGTATGTTGTAGGTTACCACAAAATGACATCCTACAGCCTTTCCTCTCAATCTCCGTAACACAGAATGATTGTCAAATTATTTACTTTACTTTTCTTTCTCTGACTGCAAAGTGTCAGGAGTTTGTAAACACCAACCCCTTGTAATAAAAGGCAGCATTTCCAATTTGTCAGAAGACATAGCATGACATTTGCCCTCTATCTTAAAGCGCAGCAAATGGAACAAAATAAATACAGAATGTAAAGGCATCTTTATTTACTGTTTCAACTTTCACAACCCACCAAAAATCAGCTGGTGACCTGCCGGTGGATCACGACCCATAGCTTGGGAAACACTGACCTACAGTGTTTTCATTTTGTCAGAGAGGCTGACTTCACGCCTGCCCCTAAGAATAGTTATTTTTCACAAATGTGAGAAAACAGGGACGCCTAGGGAGAGCCTTGAGTAACTCCACAAACAGATCTCCAGTTGTGCTGATGTACTATCATTTACCACCTAAGATGTCCATCGGGTAAGGAATGATCTAAATCTGCTCAAGGTCTCGGGGATAAACCTGCGACAGCTAGTTCACCCTTTAATGCTCAGGTTTAAATCACACTAAGAAACTGAGCAAAACATATATCTTCCCTGCAAAGACAAATTCCCTGTTTGTTGTTGAAGAATCCATGCCTGACAGATTGCTGGAGATATTTATCGCCAAATAAATAAACTTCTTCCCCAATAACATTTTTGCAGGAATGGTGCTACCAGTTTCTTGCCCTGGGGTCCACAAAGACTTCGACCCACCTCCTCCTGCAGATTCGTGGAGCAAAAAAGCCTGGCTGTGAGGGAGCTAGGAAGCTGAGAAGAGCCTGTCTGTTGGACAGTGCAGTCTTGCCAGATAGTAACACATCCTGAGAAGTATGAGTGGTGAGAAGGCCTTACGTCCACAGGGAATGACTCGGTTAGCCTGCTAAACGGGGCTTGTTTGGGAACACTAGCTCTGTAGAAACCTGCAACTTGTACAGTTGAGTTAGCAAATTATTCATAAGATTTTACTTTTGTGCCAAGAAGACTCTCTCTTGCAAATCAGTTTTAAAGCCAAACCCACTGAACCTGCAATGAGCTGTAAAAGGTAGCTGCATCGCAGAGGCTTCTATACAACACTGCCTGGGAGGCCTTTCGACTTCAAGGAAACTGTAATTGGGTACAGATCCTGTCTCAACCAGCTACCATTCAAATTGTCACTCACTAGTCAACACAGCCTCACCTAAACTCGCTACATTCGAGCCCCTTAGAGCAGCATGCATGGGTCGCCTTCGTTCAAATGCATGCAAATTGACACATTTGTATCAGCAGTTCCACCTCTTCGAGCTGGACCACTAAGACTGCATCCCTTGTCTTTCTACCACCTCTATTGTGAGTAGGATAGCAAAATATAATTGGAAATGGTGTACTTCAAACAGCTATACATTCAAGTTGAACCAAGACCTCAAGTACATTTTGGCTGTACTCAAACAATGTTTTAATCCTTTGTGATTTGTGAGAGCTATCACAACATCCTTTTTGCATCATGATTTACTTTGTGTGCAATTTAAGCGGATATATTGCTTTTGATCATATCGACTCTTAAATGTCCATATAAAATTAGATAATATGATGACTGGACAACTCATATTTGACATGCTCGATGATAAACTGTTTATGCATAATTCTGAAACAAACACCATATTATTCGTCCACTAAGGAGCTTTCAATATAAAAGTGCTGATAAAAATCAGCTTTTGTTTAACGTACAGAGACAAAATCCTCAACAGCCAGAAAGTACATTTAAATAGGCTTTCAGACCTTGCAACATCTTTGTGCTCTGCAAGCCAGTGAGACTAGATTAACAAATCTCCTGTACAATAATCGTGCTCAGTTATCTACACGTTAGCAACTTAAAAAGGCAACACATTTCTAATGGCAATTACAAAACAAGCATAGGCAACGCCAACAAGTCTGCCTTTGTCAAGAGTCCAGTGTTTTTATTTATACTTTCAAACAGTTGCGGCTCGCAGAAGTGAAAAGGGATGGGGTGGCACGCGCGTAGCTGGGAATAGGGGGGGAACAACAAAAAAAAAAATATATATATTTTTTTAAAAGTACCCTTTTCCCGCGCCGCTCTGCTCCCGTCTTGCATTGCAGGACAGGATCTCATCCTGCCCTGCGTCCAATCCTACCACTGCTTTCATGCTGGGACGAGGGTTCAACCAGGGCACTGAGGCAGAGTGGGAGCCTTTGCCTGCCCTCGCCAACCCGGCACTGCGTTGCTGGGTTGGAGAGAGCCTGGTGCGCATGTATGTATCTATGTCCGCTTGAGACGGCCGGCCTAACAAACATGCGCACTGAAGTGGAGGGCTGTGCACAAAAAGAAAGAAAGGAGCTACAAAGCAGCCCAGGCACATAAACTCTTGCACAGAAGTGCACAATTCTTCGGAAGGCTGTAAACATGTGGTCAGGCAAAATGTCACTCTCAGTTCAAGACATTCAGTGGATGAAGTGGACTGACCAAGACCCCATGCTGTGGTGGATGGAAGCAAGATGTGAAAGACACTTAAACAAACCAAAGGTTGAAGAGGGCTTGCCAAAACGCCCTTGTGTATGCATGCATTTTATAATAAAGTTTCTGGAAGAAGAAAAAAAAAAAAAAAAAAGAGGGTAATGATCTCTAACCCACACCTAAAGAGTTTGCTCCTACCCGCCATCGTTCAGTTCTTAAAAGCCAAATTTAATAACTTTTTTATAATGTAACTTTATAATTTGTCTGCGCAAAATATCTCAAAAATATACCTGAACTACACTCTGGTATGTAAGACTCTACCATTATATAATGCAACGAGGACCTTTCTATCAGACACAAATAGTGAAACTCCTTGGAAGGACAAGAGTTGGACGAGCAGGTTCACTCCCTCACTCAAGGGAGTAAGTATAAGAAGCTTTATGCCGGCAGATGAAATACGACGCTAAAGGCCGCAGCGTAAACACACGGTTAGCAAACTCTCTTAAAGTCCTGACAAACACATCCGAGATGAGTAGGCGGATGCCAGGGACATCCCCCTAAGCATTCGGGCCCGCTGGAGTCCCTGGGCTGTATTGCTCTGTGTCACCAACCGTAAAATATTTCATTTAACTGTCACTAGTTTGTGCACGTTATTTCTTAAGAAAGGTAAACTTTAACCAACCCTTCCCCGAAGCTTCTGGGTGAGCTCGTGACCAAAGCGGTAGACTTAGAATGCTTACGATAAGGAAAAACACCCCAACAAACTGTACAGTTGATAACAGACCAGTGTAGGGCGCGATTTTACGTATTTTCTTAGATGGGTTATTGCCAGGCCAAACCCCAGTTCCGGAGCCCCACCACACACGCAAGCCGACGAAAAAAAGTGTCCAGTGCCTGTCTGATTTGAAATTAATTATTCAATTAAAGGGGCAGCCTAGAATAACGTTACAAATCGTTGAAAAATCTAACCAAAGGTCATCAAACAAAGGTGGCACCAGAATCCTTGGAGCTTGCGATTGCTGGTGTCATTGTTTAAAAGGCTTCACTTTGTTTTCACTAGATGGTCCCTTTAAAGGGACAGTGTTGAAGAGACATGGACTCATTAGATTTTCTTTTCTCGTTGAGCTATGAGAGCGGCAGGGAGAGGGGCGGTTTGAGAGGAGGGGAAGAAGAAGAATGGTGTGTGAGAGATGAGAGAGAGGAGGCGCGCGAGGGAGAGAGCAGCAGGGAGGAAATATGTTATAGCGTGTGCGTGTCAGAGAAGGAGGGGACGGTGTACGTGGATGTATGACCACGAGAGAAAAAGAGGCTGGAGAGGTCCATGTGTGACAGAAAAAGGAAGAGGGCAAGTTAAGGAGGGAGCGAGGTTGAGCTCCATGCCAGTGTGAGAGTGTATACCCGTGAGTTAAAGTCAGAGGGAGAGGAAACCGAACAAGAGAGGGAGAGAATAGAAAATATGGACTATTCGATTGATTAAAATTACAAAAAAAAATAATATATATCACCTACCCACACAGATACAAACAATTAAACCTTTTTTCCACATTTCATTTATAAACCCTCTTTGATCCCTAAAAATATTTTTCCCCCCTTGTTGGATGCCAGAGGGGGGCCACCTTTAGGAATTACCCTACGTGAGGTAGGCTTTCAACCGATGGGCCGAGGGCTAAACCTCAGTAATATCGCACTTGGGCCATACTCGATGTAGGAGGCTGGCCTGGTTGGTTGTGGGTACCTTGGACACTTACACCTTATACCAGGTCCAGTTATCCCTTATTAGTGAAGTAGTAATGTTCTAGCAGCTTAGGCTGATAGAGGTACCTATAGCAGAGCAGCTTAGGCTGAACTAGGAGACATGCAAAGCTCATGCAATACCACTTATATTTACACAGTACTTATACACAAGTAAAGACAATACTCAGTGTTACCAAACATAAAGGTATTTATTAGGGTGACACAGTACCAAAAATATCTTAGAGACAATACTCTTTCTGGAGGTAAGTATTATACATAATAATATATACACTAGACACCAAAATTAGACAAGTAAATAGTCATAGAACAATGCAAACAGTAGGAAATCCTACAGAATGTAATGGGAGAAAATAGGTCTAGGGACAACAAAAACCATATACTAAGAAAGTAGAATGTGAATCACGAATTCCCCCCAGACAAGTGTACTGTGTGCAGAATCACTGGGAGAGGTTAAATACAGTAAAGGTAAGTAAATTACCCCACCCTAGACCCCAGAAAAGCAGGAGTAAAGTACTGCAAGTTTCCTTAGGACACACTACACCTAGTTTTTTGGGATTTTGCAGCAGCCAACCAAGTCTGCAAAGAACAACTGCTGGATTATTGGACCTGAAGACCTGCAAAGGAAGGGGATCAAGTCCAGAAGTCGAAAGATGTTCCAGGAAGGACAGGAGCCCCTGCCAATTCAGAAGAGGGTGCAAAAGAAGAGTCCCTGGTTAGATGAAGACTGCAGGAATGCACACTAGGAAGATGCCAGGGGGTTCCTGCGTGATGCAAAAGATGTCCCACGGCGTGAAGATCGTTGCAGATGAGATTTCGTGTTGGAAGTCGCCAACAAGCCTTGGCTACGACAAAAGTGCGTTTGGCGTCAAAATGGCACTGGATGGACCCAGGAGGGACCTAGGGGCCTCAACTCTATGCGAGGAGGAAGAGGAGGCTCTCAGCACTTTAGGGAGCCCTCAGGATGCCAGCCAGCACCCCCAGGAGTCGCAGGTTCAGGGTTCAGAGGAGGTAAAAAAAAAAGTGGTTGATGCAGCACAACAAAAGAAGGTCCCACGCCGCCGGAGAACAAATCAGCGAGTTGAGCATCACAGGATGGAGTGCTGGGGACCCTGGCCAGGCTGTGCACGAAGGAATTTTGCAAAGAGTGCACAGAGGCCCCAGGAGGCGAAGAAGGCACAGTCCATAGATGTACCGTCGTTCTCGGGGAAGGCAATGTCTCACCTCCTCCAAATTGCATCAGCAGGACCTCAGGACAGTCTATGTCAATCATGTCCACCCTCTGTGTCCTTAGGAGCAAGCTCATCATTGTGAGAGGAGTCCCAAGGTACTGGTCGTCATCTTGGAAGGTGCCTGCTTGGAGCAGGGGAGTGACTCCGTTACTCCACGGTAGAATTCTTTGGTTCTTCTGGTGCAGGATGAAGACAGGGAGTCACCAGAGCGTGCACACTAAGGAAACTGTTGCAGTTGCTGACTTGGAGCTGAGGTTGCTGAAGAAAAGTGTCTCTTGTAGACACTTTGTTGCAGTTACAGTGTTTCTTGTATCAGACTGCGGTTGATCCGAGGTCAGAAGAGTCTAAAGTTGCTGCAGAGGATTCCTGAAGGAAACTTGCAAGCAGAATCTGAAGAGAACCCACAGGAGAGACCCTAAATAGCCCTAAGAAGGGGATTGGCTACCTTATCAGCTAAGGACCTATCATGAGGGGTCTCTGATGTCACCTGCTGGCACTGGCCACTCAGAGCCCTCCAGAGTGCCCCCAAACCTTGCAAAGCAAGATGGCTGAAGTCACACACACTAGAGGAGCTCTGGGCACCACCCCTTGGGAGGTGATGGACAGGGGAGTGGTCACTCCCCTTTCCTTTGTCCAGTTTCCGGCCAGAGCAGGGGAGAAGGGGTCCCTGAACCAGTGCAGACTGGTTTATGTAAGGAGGGCACCATCTGCCCTTCAAAGCATTTCCCGAGGCTGGGGAGGCTACCCCTCCCCAGCCTGTAACACCTATTTTCAAAGGGAGAGGGCGTAACACCCTGCTCTCAGAGGAAATGCTTTGTTTTGCCTTCCTGGGACTGGGCTTCCCAGACCCCAGGAGGGCAGAACCCTGTCTGTGAGGTGGCAGCAGCTGTAGCTGCAGTGCAAGCCTCAGAGAGCTGGTTTGGCAGTACTGGGGGTCCATGGTGGAGCCCCTAGGATGCATGGAATTGGCTCTCCAATACCAGATTTGGAAGGGGGGACAATTCCATGATCTTAGACATGTTACACAGCCATATTCGGAGTTACCATTGTGAAACTACATATAGGTATTTACCTATATGTAGAGCACGTGTGTAATGGTGTCCCCGCACTGACAAAGTCCGGGGAAATGACCCTGAACTATGTAGTGGCACCTTTGCTAATGCAAGGGTGCCCTCACACTTAGTAACTTTGCACCTAACCTTCAGCAAGTGAAGGTTAGACATATAGGTGACTTACAAGTTCCTTAAGTACAGTGAAAATGGCTGTGAAAGAACGTGTGCGTTATTTCACGCAAGCTGCAATGGCAGTCCTGTGTAAGGGTTTATCTGAGCTCTCTATGGGTAGCAAAAGAAATGTGGCAGCCCATATGGATCTCCTGGAATCCCAATGCCCTGGGTACCTGGGTACCATATACTAGGGACTTATAAGGGGGGTCCAGTGTCCCAATTGAAATTGGTAAATGAAGTCACTGGCCTACAGTGACAAATTTTAAAGCATAGAGAGCATAAGCAATGAGGTTCTGGTTAGCAGAGCCTCAGTGACACAGTTAGGCACTACTCAAGCATACACATTAGGCCACAAATTATGAGCACTGGGGTCCTGACCAGCAGGATCTCAGTAAGACAGGCAAAAACATACTGATATACATGTGAAAAATGAGGGTAACACGCCAAGGAAGATGGTACTTTCCTACACGAGATAATTGCACTGATCCAGTTATTGCACTCAATGTTACCCCTCCAAGCCAGTAGTGGACCTTATGTAAATATTGCGCTGAGCCGTTGGTGAATAAAGCACTTGCCATACCCAAGACGGCGTTCAGTAAGTATTGCACAAGTCCCTTTATAGCCTAGCATGTGTTACGCCCACAATGGACCTTTGAAATCGGATTACACTGGACCATTCAGGGAATACTGCACAAGTCCCTTCATAGCCCCTCAGGATTGTCTCCTACACTCCATACTCCTAGTCGGCCTAGAGTGAGAGTTATCCCATAATTACACTAGATTTATCTCATAGCAAGTTTACGCGAATTTTTCTATACCAATAATAGAGCGTTCAGTACATATTTCACTAATCCCACTGCACTGAGCTTTCTATGCCACCCTAGGACACATTCCATACCTCGCTCGCATTGTCATCAACCCGCTACTGAGCCATAAACATTTCCACACAATTTCTGTGCCTAAAAGTGAACCTTCAGTAAATTCTGCACTAACCACGTTACCACATTTAACTATGTTGTAGCACCCTAGGCCACGTACCCTACCTCACACCTACCCAACGCCTAGCCAACCTGGATTAGGTGATGACATCACCCGCTATCTCACCACAGAAGTTTCCTAGCCCTTCCCGAACACAAAAACAGCCGTCAATGGATACTGCACTCTCCCCAGTAATGTACATCTCTCCTATAAACCTCTTCCAAACACTCTTTTCTGGGCCATCGCAGGGTTTAAAGACATGTTCAGGTTACGAGCCACCTTTTATACTGGTTCCTTCTTTGACGGCACAATGTCAGTATGGCCCACACATTTTTGCTCATCTGTCACCGCTCTCATGTACAATATGAGGCGGCTTGAGAGGCAACTTTATTCGTCTTTAATATAGCAGATGATGGCGTTCCTGCATGATTGAATATTTAAAATGCGGAACTCTGGTCATAACCAGAACTTCCACAGTTGAATTAGACTCACGCTGGTACAAATCGTGCATCAGTGATTCCTCTGATTTGTTACAGTTTGCATTGCTTATTTGTTTCTCCATTTCAACGTCCAAACCAAAAGCATCTTAGGGATATCAAGCCAAATTGCCATCTAATGAGACTGATTTTTGCTCTAATGGTGAGCGGTAAACTCAAGTAAGTTGGCAGCAGCCTGGAGAATATAGTTCCATAGACCAACTAGGTCCTTTAGATCTTCTGCCACCGATGAGGCTTTTGCATTCTTCATTGCAAGTTTAGAAATTACTTTTATTGGGAGCTCTAAGTTGACAATGTTCTCCACTTTCAGTACCTGAATGTAATTCTTTAGGAATGCCCCCCATTCAGAGTTTGGCTCCTGGATTTTCCTCCATAGTAGCTGCTTTAGGATGGGTGAATTTTAAAAATGACAGCTCCATAAGGTAGGGTAGGCATTACTTTGGTAGCCACCACAGTTAGTAGTGGTTGCAGGTTTGGGCAAGCCAGATACCTTTTTAGAATCCCCACTGCACATGATAAATGCTTGGCGGAGATCTTTACCACCTCTTCTTGTGCTCATTTACTGTCTCTTTCATCCAGATGCACTACCAGGTATTAGAAGGTTCTCACTCTCTCTAATGTCACCTTCCACATACCAGGCACCTTTTTTATTTACTAGTTCCCTGCCAAAAATCATTATTTTCATTTTATACATGTTAAGCTTGATTGAGTTGATGTTACAATATCGGGCCAAGGAGTTGAGAGTGCTTTGTAGACCCACTTGGGTGTGATCGAGAATAACCATGTTGTACACGTATTTAAGTGTTTGGACTTTCCTATTAGTTAACAGGGGAGGCATGATCTAGCGTTAGTCAGGTTACATTCCAAACCTGCCATAAAAAAAGTTAATTAATAAAGGAGGAAGAGAGCTATGCGAAGGGGTTAACAACTCAGTATTCTATAAATTAAGGAACACGAGGGGAAAAAGAAAAAAAAAAAGTTATTACCAGGTGTGTTCCACGTTGACAGACAGCCAACACTCACTTTGTTTATTCCCATCAATGGTCACTTCTAGCAGAACGATATTCAAATTCACTGAAAACGGGGAATGTACGCAACAATTATCCCATCCTCCAAGACATTAAGGACCCTAAACAGGCTGTGTGTTGGGAGGGAGAAGGGCTTAGTTTCAAATTACACCTCCAATCATTAGCTCTAAAAAAACAACCCACCTGAAAACTACAACACACACATTCCAAATGGAGTTGACTGAATTTGGGCCTTGAGCGGTATTTCTGTGTTTGGAAAAGTAGTCAGTAACTTTCTATCACTTGAGCACCTTTCAGAGAGGCGTGTCATTCGAATTACACCTCGTATTACCATGGAGTAGATAAGTAGAAAGCAGCCATGGCAGCACTAGGCCCAAGATTGGCTCTAACAATCAAGCCTGGACACAAAGTAATTATCAGGGTCAATTTAGATGATGGGCACTTGTATTGATGGCCATCTTCTTGCCAGTCACACTTTTAAGTGAAATAAGAGTGCACAACAACACCAGCAGACAATGTCCACAGCCCCTGAAAAGTTGTAGGTTGAAGGTGGGGACCCGCAAGTAATTGAATAAGCCTTCAATATTTCTGTTATCAAGGAATAGGTCACGCCATGTACTGGGGCATGATGGAAATCAAATCTTCAACAGCATCATGTATGTCTATATAAGGAATGATGAGGTACAACTAAGAAACACCACTTGAGCATGATGTACATCATTCACGAGGAGGACTAAAATGGTACAGAGATATTTAAACTCAAAAGAAGTTACTCCCATGCATGTTCTCCCCTGTAGGCTCAGCCTTAGTGTCCGCCTTCCCACCCTTCCAACAAACATCAAGATGCAAAACTAGCATGTGCCCTACAACTCAAGATGTCTTTACTGAAGCGCTGAGTGTTTTTGCATATGGACAATTCCATTTTAAGAAAATGTATAAGTTGACTGACAAACTCTAATCTTAATGATTTCCCAACCCCGTGATGCACACCCTTTCCTTTGCCATACCTTGACCCCCAATTTATGAGTTTCTGGAGTAATTATTTTTTTCCCAATTCCAGCACAGTTGAAACATTCATATATTTCAGACCAAAGACCCCTGGGATTTCATCATCAGTGTCAGGCATGAGGTGGTGAAGCACATTTTAAAATATAACATCATATAATTCTCCAGGCGCTGCATTGTGATAGCTAATGCGCTCAGATACATGCGTGCAGAAAAATGAAGATTTTCAATCAGAATTGCTAAAAATGGCCTCTGTAGTCATGTAATGCATCAATGTTTTGCTTACGCTGTTCTAGGGCACACAACCCAAAGACATGGAGCTTGTCGGATGCATTGAAGCATCTAGGTCCAGAATGGAAGAGGAGGTGCTTACATCACAGGGGGCTAGGAGAAGGAGAAGTGTCCTCAATAGATCACCCTCACCCTATTCATATTTTATATGACACATGCAAAGCAAACAGTCTCTGTGGTACCAACATAAATTCCTTTCCACTTCAGGCATGGGTGGCATGGTCAGAAGACCACAGAGCTAGCTCACTTCATATTTCACTTCGGAATAACCCACTCTCCCATTCATCACCAATGTGCTAAGTGCAAAAGGAGCAATAAGGAGGCGAGATGGGAAGCAATGAAGGGCCCAGGGTCTTCACTCTTACCGGCTGTGTCCAGGGTAAACATTCCTGGGTTTTTGTGCATTTTCTGATTCACCGTCTAATGTACCAATTATTGCTGATACTAGAAAAATTACTCAATATCTTACTACGAAGATCAAGAAAAGATTTGGGCGAGCATTCGTGCCAGCTGGACCATCACAAAATGTAAAAATCCAGGGACCTATCACAGCAATGAAATACCCAAGTAAGAAGTGACTGAAATGTACAGCAGCACGCTGTGCACACTACTTCATTGTGATGGCTACGTGTAATGTAGACTACAAGTAGGTCAATGCCAGCTTAAACGCTGATTCAACGAAACAGGCATAATTGTCAGTCATGGTTAAATTTCTACTGCATCTGGAGTAGATTTCAGACTTTTGACTATTCACAAACGTCCCGACCATAATCCTGAAAATCTAAGACAGTTGCAGATTACAGGAGTAATCAATTATCCATATGTATTCATGCAGATCTCCTACTGGGTGGATATCCACATGAATGATGCCGTCATGAAGATCCTTCAACTTCAGAAAGTATGGAAAGGTCAACCCAGATCAGCTCTGTTCCACTCCATTGATAAGCGGCAACACACTGCATGGACATCTGTTTGATCAGCAGTAAGGAACAGAGTTACTTTTACTTGTTTTCTCTACAGAAAGACAGAAACCCCCAACCCTTCTCCATGATTTCTCCTTGGATCATTTCCTATGCATCCCCACTATGAAAACATTCTTTTCCAACTTCTTTTGTAGCAATTTACAATTGTGCTAAGGGTGGCAATGGGCACATTAATACAAAGTTATGCATTTGTGGATATTCCCACAATTTTTCATCTAACCCCCACAAAACTCTTTTTCTTTCCGTCCTCTACACCGAAATTTACAACAATGAACTTGACCATGCTGTGCTTTTATTACCGACAAATGTGTTTTACACATTTCAAGAGTCTACTTAACACTAGAAAAAGAATTCTGAATGGCAGATGCCTTTTTAGCACATATGTAATACGTACATGCAGCGAAAAGTTTGACTGTAAGGGCAGCCATTGTTTTAGACATATACTGTAAATAAATGTACCCATAGCAAAATTAAAATAATGCAAGAACGTTCAATTTTTTTTTTTTCAGATTCAAAGTTCATCATGTATGCAACAGGTTTGGTGTCTACACTTATTACAACTATCTATGGGGTAATAAGGCACTGCCGTAAAGGTCCATATTATGGACACTGTTATCCAGAACTATGCCATCTCTTGCCTAATAGTGATGGAAATTCCTGCCATCAAGTGGACACCCGTGGACCAAACACATAATTCCTGAAAAAGAACTGTTTCGGGGCAGGAATACTGCTCTTTGATAAATTAGACTTTTGCCGTACCAATGGAGGCAGGTGTTACTGCACCAAAACCTTTAAACAGTTCACCAATCACGCATGGAACTTACCTAACATTCCGATATCATATCTGATAGAATAGCTCTTTAAGAATGTGGAGAGTGGCTCAGCCAATCAGATTGCATAGAATGCAAAGACTCATTACTGCAGTCTGCCTCTATTCTACGTTCAGTGCCAGGGACATGCTCACACAGAGGTGGGGATGTTTACGATTCTCCGTTGGGTGAGCTAATGTTTGTGCTGTTGACATGCTAGTAGTCGTAAACAGTTGTTCATTGCCTTCTCCTCAGTATGTGCCCTTGTCTTCTGCTTGGGCTCACAAATGTGGGCCATTCATTTAACTGCAGACAGAGATGCGGAGATGTATGCTTTGCGCGGTGTGCTCTGTGAAGCATACGATTACCATACATGATCTGCGGACTTTATCTTGTGCGCGATTGGTCTTTAGCCTTCCCTCATGCATGCAACTGATTTGTCATTGTGTGTCATGTGAAAACGTTGTTTGTCTGCATCATGGCCATGCTGAGGTCAGGCAGTGCTGTATTTGTTTACGTACAAAACACTACATTTCTTTACTCTCGAATACGACAAAGTATGCATTTTTCAGTTTCAAAGTTCTTTAATGCACACAGGGCAGTAAAAGTATCAGGTCAGGAGTAGAAGTTGCAGCAAACGCAACAAACTTCAAAAGCTATTGATGTAAACCCCACTGAAAAAATGCAACTCTCCTGCTCCCAATGTATACAAGGAATGAAGCTGGATTAGGGCCACCTTGATTGTACAGTTAACTTTCACCAACACGTAACTCCTGGGTCTACACTACTGTAACACACTGTGTGTGGGGGTGGGGTAAGGTGTGCACGTGTCCAACTTTGGGTTGCTTTCAACAAGAAGCTTCACTAGTGTACAAACAAACTAGGGGTTGAAGTGGGTGGGATCTATTGGGAAAGACATTCCAAATCTTTTTTAATATTACAACAACAGTTCCCATACTACTTGTTGGCTCAACCTCAAATTCTCTGATCCCACCCAAATTGCACTCATCATAGTTACCATATTTTTTATGCATTTAATTCTCTAGAACAAACATGGATCTACTCACTACTTAAATATGTTTCATCGCACACTTTCACCCAGGGCAAGAGAGAGAAAGACAGAAAAGGAAGAAAGAAAGAAAAAAGGGAGGTGGATGAACGAGGCAGGGGATGGAATCAGAACAAAGCAAGCTTGGTATTCAGTATCAAGAGTGAGAGGAAGGGAACTTGGCAGCGCTGGCTGATAGCACCAAATAAACTTTGGACCATGCACTTAATGTGTGGAGGGAGATCATGCTGTACATGCTAACCACCTCCATAATGTGGGGTGATCTTGTGAAACGTAGTCTAAAATGAACCCCATCTCCCATGCTTCCCTGAGACCAAAGCTACCGATCAAGACCAAGGAGGTGGAAGTAGCAGCTGCAGCTTCTCTAGACTACAACTTCATTATATTCTTGATCAATTTAAATCAGTTTCATCCACATTAGGCGTCAATCCACTAAAAATAGGCAAGGAGGGCACACATATTTCCAGATTCATGTTGTGAAATGAAGCACGCTTGGGTTGTCAAACGAGTGTCTGCATTCTCAGAGGTATATGGAGGGATCAGAAGGAATCCTTGGCTACCTACGTCTGCAAATCAACATTGTTTCATGCCAATGCCTGCTGCAGAAAGCAAACAAGAAACCATGCAGAGACCCCCCACCCCTTCTGCTCTTTACACACATACCGGGGTCTTCTGATGTCATGCAATATGGTCTATAAGGTGATGGAAGAGAGAGGCAGATCTGATATCAGTCTATATTTATTGAGTGTTTTATTCCAATGAAGTGGCAGAGACCGCTCTCAGAAGCTGTTACAACACCCACCTGTCACCACTAAACTGAAATACACAAAGAGGTGGGGATGATCAATCTAGGTATGCAACCAAGAGACATTGATGTTGGTCTCATTTCCTTTATCCTCTCTTTAGCACAACATCTCTACAATACTCACAGTAATGAGATAGTAACCAAAACAGGTCTACTTCCAAAATTAAAGGCGTGGGTGGCGTTATACAAACTGTGTTGCCTTCTAGATGGTATTCCAAGTGTCAGTGGACATATGTGCTGCAATATGTAAACAACATGTAAAACAAGCATTTGAATGCAACAGGTCTCGCATTTGTTCGAGTTAGAGCTATTACCGTTGTAAACTCCTAACCAGACTTTTCTTGCCACATAAATTGAAAGAAAAGAGAAGAGCAAGATCGCTCAATGTAAGACCCAGCACGATCGCACTGAAATTGAAAAACAAGAAACTGAGCGCGATCGTGCTATGTAAGACCCAGCGCGATTGCGCTGTGTGGAAAATAAAGATAAAGTACTGCAGAAACCAGGCTGAACACATGGAGCCTCGTATGTTTTCAGTAGTTGCCCGCTGCGCTCGAGGAAGGCTGAACACCTGAAGAGGCATGACGTATGCATGCCTTTCACTAATTAAATTAAGAGGATTTTAAAAAGCAAGTCCACGAACCAATGAAAGTGACAGGCATGACATGGGCGTGGTTAAAAGGCCAAAGAGAGATTACAACAGGGACAGAGCGCTTGAGCGCTCAACCCTAAAAAACTGACTGAAAGAGTGCGGGTCTAAACTCAGTCCAGCACTAAGTTTTCTTTTTGCTTTCTTATTTTAATATCAGATTGTGTGTATCTTTTGTGTAGTGGTGTCACACATAGCTGTCAGGATATTTCAACAGGTCTGAACAGTTGTAAGAGCAACTTACACCAACATAGGTGAGATTGCAGTTGTACCCACTGAGAAGGATGCTGGACACTCGTGTGCGAAGAAAGATTACTTACCAAGACGCCTTGACTCCCCATCTAGACACTGTGTAGCAAACATGGCCCAGTCAGAGCGATGCCAGACAGAATATAAAACAACGATCAGAGTTGTAATGAAGATGGGATGTTCAGCCAGATGTAGTTAGGTAGAAGAGTTATTTACTAACACCTTAAAGAACACATGTACAAAGTATTCAACTATGAATATGTGTAGCAGCCCTGAGTATCAAAACATACTGTTTGTATTGAATTTGAAGACTCTAGTGTTCACAGTATAAGCCTCTTCTTTGCAGTCTGCTCGGTCTCCACTTTAGGGCTGGGAGGCCTTCGGGTAGCCATGCGCTTTATAAATCCTTTAAAAACTTAAAAACTCTGTTGTCACTGGTTAATGGCCTTTATTATGTGGTCCATAATAATGATTTATAACAACTAGGACCACAAATTGCTGGACAAAGTGTAAATCGGTGTGTATGTTTCATGATCACTGGTTGACTGCAGTTCTGGTAGGTTGCAAACCTCCAAGGATAGGCTCAATTCTACTAACACCGATCTATGCTTTGTCTTTCAACAATAAAAATACTAAACAAACTGATTAGAACAACTTAAACAATTTTAATACGGCACTCTGCAGTTGTAATTAACAGGTGTTACTGTCACCTGCAGAAGGATGAATGACCGACTGGGCCAACCTCACACCCACTGAAAGGTGTAAGAGCATAACTCATGCTCCTATCTTGCAGCTATTACGAAACATTTACTCTGCTAGAAAAACTGTGTAGGAACTGACCTGCCAACTTCAAAACAGCCACTGGCAATATCTTGAGCTTATAAATTACAGAGCCCCTCAGGTTTTTGATGGGTTTAGGCACTCATTAAGTCATCATATACGCACTCGATCACTCACCTGTGCACTCAAGCATCAATTCATTCGCCTACTGACATGTTTGCATGCACTCACAAAATCACAATAATCCGCGTACATAAATTCAATATATGCAAGATAAATCAACAACAAAAAAAAACATGCTGCAGCCTTAACAAGGTTGGAAAAGGCTTACCATAACAAATAACATTAAACAAAGAAACGAACAGCGGTCTTGCAATGCTATTGTGTAAAGTGCATTATTGTTTTAAAGTTTCAGCATGGCTGTCGCATTTAGAACCAACACAATATCCATCTTGGAATGGTACAACCAGTGCTTACTTTGGGCCGGTGATTGCTGCTGGGTCCATCGGCACACATTTTTGGGGACCAGCACTTATTCTTCTGCATCAGTTATTTAACAAGAGGGACAAATACACAAGGTGGACAGGGGAAGAGAAAGACATTATAACAGGAGAAAGCAGAAACCTGCAAGAGTGAGATGAAGGGGCAGGGAGTGTCTGGTAGTGGATTAAAGAGGCATAAGGTGGTTTCAAAACTACAGAACCTTAGTATTTGGTGCACTGACATTTAGTAAAGCTGACTGTGGGTTTCTGAGCTCTGAGCATCGGCACTCATTCTTTTACATATAGGCATGGGGAAAAACAATGGTGCACTAGGCACAAGCACAATACTGTACAATGATGGTCACCCGATTTAGAAGCAGTGGCCACACAGAATGTGGCGCACTGCAAATGAAATGAGCCCCAAGCAAGCAGCCCATTAGCTCTGTTCTACGTTCTAAAAAATGAAAACAATAAAGGATGAGGGAATAAATGAATGGGAATCTATAAAAGGAGAAAATAGAAAACAAAGTGAATGTTCCACCAGTGCTGGTAAGGAAGCACATTATTTCAGATGGCTGTGCACATGTGGTCAGACAAATGTGGTCACTCACTGGACAAATATATATATATTTTTTTACATGTTTTGGTACCTGTGAAATCATAATACTGACACCCCATAAACACTCTGCAGAGTTATAGCACTGTCAGGGATCCCAGGTTTACACAGAAAAATGTTAACTATTTCGCACAATCTCTGTTAGTACTATTTTGACCCTTTTCAGATAGAAACATATTTTTGGTGAAATCTGCAAATTTGTGGCAATTTGACAAATGCAGTAAATGTATAATTATGCGGTTGCCAATGGATAGTTCTCATTTGGACCATGTTTCCATAGAAAACAGCTTTATTGGTTTGCTAATGACGTTGGCACCATTTGATGACTCTATAGCAAACTTTCCGAAATTAAGTCTCATCCACATCAGCTCCTTTCTTGAAAATATTGGGGTGGTCCCTCAAGCGGAGGCAGACAAAAAGAGGGGATACCCAAAATGCATTTTCCCCAAGCAAATTACACCACATTTGGCTGAAAGCTAGATCCTCAGCCAAGAAGTGGGATTTTGTGATTTGGTATAAATCTGTTCAGTAGGTTTTGAGAAAAAAAGATCCAATGTTTATGGACATTTTACTCTGCAGAGGATCGGTGGACCTAAGAGATCAAAAGATAAGATCGGATTTAAGGACTTGGGGACTCAGTCCCCTGCCCTGTAAAAAGATTTTTGAAAAACGTAAGGGGCAGGTTAGGGATACATCGCCCCCCCCAACCCCCCGGCACGGTGGAGGGGAGGGGATGCAAAAATGTACAGCAGAACCAAAATCAATAATAAGACAAGCTCCTGAACTTTACATTTTTCATCTCCCTGGGTTGGGCCACCGCCCTAGAGGTCATCCAGAGAGGGAGAGTGAAGCTCCCCCTCCCCAAGCCATTAAAAGACCCTGGAAACCCCATCTCCCAGAGCCAACACAATTATTACAAAGGGAGACATCGGATCCCCTTTCCCTAGTCATAATATGGCCCCAAGGACCCTAGCCCCAGGGCCAAAGCATTTCTCAATTCAGGAGTGGGGTGTGGTGGGAGGTCTCCCTCCCCCAAGCCATCGTACGGACCAGGGGACCACAACCCCCAGGGCTCGACAACCTACAGTCTCCAAGGGACATCATAACCCAGGACACTGTGCTGTTTACCTGCCCTCATGAGTACAGGCAGGGAGAACTTCAACTTCCTGCCCATGCTCTCTCAGGCAGGGAACACAGGACTGCTTAAGCCCGGTGGCAGTATAAACCACAGCTGCTCCAGGTAGATGGGAGCAAACTATTGAGGCTCCTGCCTCATCTTGCATGGGTGTAGATATTGGAGCCATTACCTCCCCCGCAGCCCCTAATAATAAAAAGGTTTTGAGTGCCCCAGATCGGACAGGGGCGCCCAAGTGAGTAAAACTGAAAATACAAAGTTATAAGTCACATCCCACGCAGTCAGTCAATGGGTTCACAGAAACTTTGGGGTTCCTCCCACAGCCCAATAAAAAAAAAAAAAAAATCTGCGAGTGTATTGGGTAGAACTGGAACACTCACTAAAATATAATTAAAAGCAGACTAGAATAATAAATGAGCAGCCAGAGTCGCTATATACTGCTACTATCAAGGAGCGCCCCATCATGCCTTTCGTGGGCTTAATTACATTCATTTCCTTCCACAGTGGTGCCCTTATTTGGTGTGGGGGGGAGAGCATCACCAGCATGTTACTTAAGTGCTGTAGGAGGACTGCAGAGGGTGCAGAAGCCCCCAACAAAAATATTTTAAAAAATAACCCTATATTTCTTCTGGTCTATACAACATGAACCCAGTAAATGTTGTCGATTTTTTTAAGTATTCCCAGACTGGAACCTTTGCTGTTCAGCCTGGGAATGCAGGGAGCCCTTGTGGTTAGTCTTATGGCTGCATTATGTGGCTTGAGGAGTATAAAAGCAATACCAAACACGTTTAATGTTATTTGGAGTACAAATACTTTATTTGAATTTTTATTTACTGACATTTGCAATGATGTCCTGTTGTCTTGACAAACACAATAGGATTGTCTTGTATATTAATGTAATCATTCCTTGATAAAAGCCAAAGGTTTGGTAGTGTAGTATATGCCTGCCTTTTATAAAAAGTTACTTTACATTTAAAAATAATCATTAAAAAAATAAAGCACTATAGTAAACAATGGTTAAAGAGACACTACAATTAGGTGAAAATGTCACTTACAACATACCATTGTAGTCTAAAACAAACACTAAGATTCACCAATTATTCTTAATTGAAGTAACTATAACTCACCCCAAGAAGTAACTATAACTCGCACCTTCATCATGCACCACTTATACCCCCACATATTACATGACTCATGACAGGTTCAGTGGCAGCACTGATAACATCACGGATGACATTTGAATGACCACACTGTACATGGCAGGGTGTGAGTTAGTTACTTCATGGGGTGAGCTAGTTACTTCAGGTGAATTTTAGTGTTTAAAAAGTTATTATGAGGCATGCTCTCGACTATAATGCCACTTTAACATTTGCGCACACTCACGCACACATGCATTTAATATTTTTAATAAAAGGATCCTGATAGACACCTAAGCCAATCAGGCCTTCTAAGGTTATCGTATCAAAGACGTATTAGAGTGCAATCTTCATACTCCAATCGTTTGTCAGAGGAGGCACTTAACACCAAGCGGACCGACAGGTTGCCACCAGTGCGGCCGCCTTCCCGCTGGCCCCATTCCGAGTTACAGCGTTTCCGCCCACTGGCCCGGCGGGTAACGGTCTACAGCATTGCCGACGGCTCATAATAGAGCCAGCGGCAATGCTGTAGTGCGTAGGGTGCACCAGCACCCGTCGCAAAGTTCACAGTCTACAAAGCAGACAGTGAACATTGTAACGGGCAGGCCAGGGGCGCCCCTGCACCGCCCATGGCAATCGCAGGGCCCTCGCTGGTGTACCCTTCAACAGGTGCTACTGCCATGTAAACACTTGTGGAGATGGGGGTCGTAATCACCAGGGTTAGCACTGCTTGCAGCACTGCCCTGCCAGATTAGGACTGCCAGGCCCTCCTGCGGAGGAAAATTGGCGATCCGATTGTGGCACGACCACCACGGTCATAATGTGGTGGTTAGACCACCACCAAAGCAGTCGGGCCACCGCTTTCACGGTGGTTACACTGCCACAGTGATCCTGGTGGTCTACTGACCACCAGGTTCGTAATGAGGCCCCAACTCTCTTGTCTACTAAGGTAATTTGAAAAATTCTCTGACAAAATGCATGTCTCAGACTTTAACCTGCTGCAAAAGCAATCTACCATTTAAGGACTTTTGACATATGTGTTTCTTAATAAATAAGTCAGGCCTGTTGCCTTTGTCATAACTTTCCATAATAAACAAAAATTGCATCTGCCATATGTTTTACCAATTAACCGGTCATTCGGTGATATTCCATGTAACAAAATAACTGCCTACAGTTTTAGCAAAGTGTGTTAACAAACTGCCCTAATTAAATGCCTATTGCCTTTAATAAATATTTTTCACAATAAGAAAGTCAGGCATACTGGCTTTCTCATACATCTTACACATTTGTAAAAGTATATAAAACCTATGAAATATGACACACTTTTCCCATTGAACCAATAAGGCTCACACCCCTTACCAATGACTTTTCACCATAAGCAACACTTGCCTACTAAAATGTACATAAGGTGGCAACCATCAGCTATACAATTATACCATTACAAATGCCTAAACAATTTCAAATGGGAAAACAATAAATAAACCTCTCTAAAGGGTCCAACAAGGATTATCCCCATAAATGCTTTTGCCACCAGGGTTTCAAATGGGGTGATCAACACTAATATTCTTGCATACTATGGTAATCAGCTAGACTTCGTGTAAGAAAATAGAAGTTTACAGCCATTTACACAGTGTACTAACAAGCCTCTGTTAAATGTCTCTTGGCTTTTGCAAATGCTTTTCACAATAAATAAGCCAAGCCTACATAACATGTCATACATTTTTATAATGAGCAGACTTCTGAAATAAGATATAACTAGGCCTGCAGGAAATGTAAATTATGCTTAAGTAATTTCTGGAATTCCCTGTTAAATTATGCCATTATCCCATGTTGCATAATTTCTCTGCTGTTCACTTCAAAATTACAGCGCTGGAACAACACAAACCAGAACAAGGGGCGGTTGCTTGTGGCAATTTGGTATGGTTTGCATTATTTATGTCTTAGTCTGATGCATTTTGTACCAACATATAGAGTACTAAACAAGGGACTTGTATTTTGCATAGTTTTATCAAGTTTTTGCATAATTAAGCAAAAGCAAATTACACTAATTTTGAACACCCATGTATAACGTTTTCAAGTGAATTAATCAAGTCTATATTCTCTCTCATTGGCTTATCGCTATATCCAAATCAGTGATAAGAATATACCCCAATAGCCTTCAAGGTATGCTTTTCACAAAAAAAACAAAAGGCCTACTGCCTTTATTTTAACTTTTCACGACAGACAAACCAGGCCTATATCCTTTATCATTGGCTTGCCACCATAACCAACACGGTCTTGCTATTTTCAACATAAGCTTTCCCACAAGGCAAAAACTACAATACAAACACATTTTCACTGGAAGCACAGAACTTCTTGATCAATCAAGAGCTGTACTCCAGCAAATTGAGTATGTGGGTTGAGCCAAACACATTCTTTCAGTAGTACCACTCAAATCTCTTTTTCCTATTGACAAAGGTAACAACAGTGCAGCTGTGAAGTTAGACCTAAAAAGTTGATTGTATTGAGAGAAGGTTAGCCCTTTGAGCGGGTGGGGCACTGAGCCCTTCAAAACCAGAGCACAAATGGAGCAATTGGAGATGCTGGGGCCATCATGATAAAAAACTGCTGAGGCCAGCAACAACCCTCCACCAAAATGCACAATAAACAAAGCAGTGGCCTAAGGAAATGTGAGTAGGGGCCCCCTACACAGTACCTGGAGCCCTTCCCCCTCCAAGCTCAAGAAGGTAGAGTACTGTGCTGAGGGGGACCCCCGAGCTAAGTGGCCACCGCACCATAGGGACTGCAGGTACTTTTGTTACGCCACTGGAAAGGATTCTAATTCAGTCTGCCACTGGCAGGTTGGAAAGCAATTCACCCCCGACCAGACTTATTTACTTTCTCCACCGCACCCTGATCTGCCTTCGTTTAACTGTCCATTTCCTCTGCCCTATTATTGTAACTGTCTCTTGAGGTAACTCCTGTATACATACACTGATGTAAACGTCCAAGTTCAACTACTATTAATGTAACCCACTGTAACCCTGTATCCTGTGTGTTGTTAAGCACTCCAAAGCCCTTGGGCCATGTCCGCGTTACATAAAATTGCAAAAATAAATAAATAGTAAAAATCATGGAGCAGATTTCAGCTACTGAAGGCCTCCACACACCAGCTGGAAACCCAGTATCAGTGTGGGGGGGGGGGGGGGGTGTTAGTTCGCCCTGTTCTCACCCTATACCGGGTGACTGTATGGAGAGTTCCAGTATCATGTGGCAAATGTTGGCATCGTGTGCGCTGACAAGGCTGCATGCATGAGTGTGCTTAGCCTTCACGGGTTGTTGTAGTTAGGCTGTCTTTGGTGGCAAAATGTGGAGAACATGGTTTCAGCAAGGTTTGACTTGAATCCTGCGTTGTTCCGAGTTACAATGGAGATGACGAAAAAACATTCAGCTGAGAGTAATGGACACCGAGGGCGGGGAGTGGAGGGGGAGCCACTCCCTCCCTCCGAGGAGCTCCACACAAGCAGATGTGCACGCGGACAATGAATCATTTCCCATTTCGACACCCACGCTTGTTGTAGTAAGTCTTAACTCCATCAAGTCACTGTTGGTGGAAGTGAAAATACAAACTATTAGCAGGCCGTTGCAGTACTTTACAGTCCAGATTCAAACAAAAGGAACCAGAGCAGGTCATACGACCTTAGGCAGCCACCCATGATACATCTAAACTGCAGATGCGTCCAGCACAAACCCACCAATGTCACATGCAGCAGAAAGCAAATTATTTCTTCCCCTCATATAGGGTTTATTATGCTGAAATGACTAATTTGAACAGATAATGTCACTAACTAAATGCCGAACAAAATTTTCTTAGAAAACGACAAAACACAAGACCAACGAGATCTCGGATTCCCAACAAAAGGGCACCCAGATAGAAAAGTGCAATGATGAAGTAACAAGGACTCAAGGCGCTCTATGTACTCGTCAAAAGCATACCATGAAGGAATGGCTAGTGGCAGCATTAACAAGGGGGTACATTCTAACACCATTTTTATAAAGTTAAGATATTGTGGCGTGTCAGGTTTTTTTTTCTTTACAAAATATATGAAGAATAAACGACAAAAGTATATTCAAGAATAAAGTGCTCAGTACATAAAGACTATGGCTTTAAAAGCCACACTTCACTGGGCAGCATGGCATAACAAGGGTGCCATGGGCTTCGCTGCGAACAAGGGAATGCCCCCTCCCCACCCACTGCACCTGGTTTGGTGCAGTGGGCAGATCACACGTCTGGGCCACTGTACCTATTGCACGAACGATAACTAGGCCCTTGCTGGGCACTTGCACTGCAGACAGATGACTCGGAGGTCACTGAGTACTCTCACTGTACCTCGTGCTCATGTATAGATGAGGGAATTCTATTTTTACTGTCATGTTCCTCTACGAGCTGTTCCTCTGTTACCAATACATGGAAAGACACGGGTACCCTGTCTGATGCAACTAATGTGCAGTATACTTGTGCTTGAAATGATTAACAAGTTAAATATGAACTATAGAGAAGGGAGTGCTTGCAATCAGTTTATAACTTGTGTGTACATATAACATGAAACCACACTTGTACTATAAGCGTTGTAAACGACAGGTGTTCTATGCACCCAATGTTAAGGTACTTATTTTAGGCACTAAAAGGAGGACTGGTTCTGTTGATCTTAGAAGATTTAGACCCGTGACCTGCAGATCTCACATAGATGTCAGCTGCAAGCGATTACAGCTTAAAGTCACTACGGCAAAATGTTATATAAAGTAAAAAATAAAAGTACCCTGGAAACTTTATTTTAGTTCTATTTGTGTGCATCGATACTGTTGAGGACAAATTAATTTACATCAATTTCTTTGAAATATGGACCAAAGTCGAATGCGAGAACATTTGGTTCCAGATAATTGCAATATATATATGCAGGTAACAGATACTGCACAGCACATTCCTATGATGCACCTTCCCAACCCCCATTCTCAGCATCAAGTTTCCGAGTCCCTTTAACTCCAACATGCCCATCATCTCACCCCGAAAAGCTTTGGACAAGACATGTTAGGTCTCCTAGGATCCCGGAAAGAAAAGTAAATACTTCATGAACTGTGAAGTTGGATGTACCTAAGTAAGTGTGTGATATATGTATCATACTAACCTGGACAAAAGACAACACAGCAACTGTATGGGGTTAAAGACATGGACATTTTCGACAAGCGATTGATTGCCCGAGGGAGAGATCAATTCTGAGAGTAAAGGGTTACTTGTTGTGATGCGGTGTCCTTTAAGGTGGTGTGCCATCGGATGTTTCCTAGGTTGCAGTATTGGGGGCAGGGTGAGGGTATTTACAGAGAGCTAGGAATGGTGTTCTAGATCCTAGCTGCATAGATGGGGAAGCATTGCGACTTTTTAGGTCAGATCTGGAGATGGCCTCATTTTATTATGAATAATACACATATATATTATACATTATATATTTGATGGGCAAGTCTCCTTATTAAATATTTGCCAGTGGTTTCAAAGACCCCTTTTCTGTGAAAGACAAGCTGTCAATTATTAACCGGAAATCACAGTGCTGAATTAATTTGCAGGGACGTTAACTTCCCAAATCAAGTAAAAAATGTCACACAGCAATTCGTCTTTCTTTCAGTGCTAGTAAAAAATGCATTTACAAAGACATTACTGCTCTTAGATAATTAAACAGGATATGTAAAAATCTCATCCTTGCAGGCCCATCCTTAATGCAAGAACCCACCAATGAATCCTGTCCAGTGTGTGAAAATAAATATTGCAAAGCCAGAACCCTGTCTGCAAAAAGTTACACTGCCCCACATTGCTCTTCATTTTCTTCCTTTTTATGTCTTGATAAACCTACTCTTCAGAGCTGATGTACTATAAAGGAACCACAAATTGCATGCTTTCAATTTCCCTACAATGCAATTTGTGTTTACATTTTGACTTCTAATAAGACACAATGTTGTATAAAACATATTTTAAGTATTAGCATGTTATTACTAACAAATACACAGATTTCTCTTAACATTTACGGGCATTTGCAGTCTCTGGCAAACAATAGGTGATGCTCAAATCCTTTTAAAAAGTACTAAAATAAATTAATAAAGCATGTAATATCAAAAATACATAAAGAGTAACGTGGAATATGGGGCTATACTGCTATTGAGGACTTCAAGTGACATTTATACATCATCCTACCTCATGACTGATAAATGTCATCAGAACACCTTGATAGCAATACAGGTGTGTATGTATGTATATGCATTCGTTTTTTTTTTTTTTTTTGCTCTTGCCCTCTCTTTTTTTCTGAAGTGTCATTCACATCTTGCTTCCACCCATCAAAGCACGGGGCAATGTGCCAGCCCACATCAGCTAATGGCACTCTTCACTATCTGTGACAGCATGTTCATTATGTGTATGTGTCTAACAAGTAGTTCAGTGGGAGGAAATAAGTGTGTGGGGGGGGTCTCTAAAAGGGGTGCGACTTAAACATATAAACTACATTTCTGTGAATTCCTACAGCGTGCAGCTCAAACACTATTTTGGTTCCTCCTTGAGGTTTCTGTTATTCAATATAGACATATAGCACAACAACTGACAAACACCTAAAACCAGCCTGGACTATTGGCTTTATCAATGGTTACTGGCTGTTTAAAATAAACTATGTTAAAAATTATTCAATTCTGAAATTGAAAGAATGAATTAAACATTACTTAGGCCTAGGGACTGAATAGCGGTCTTTGGAGTGTCTCAATCCCTCCTGTTAACTTATTCTATGTTAGACATGTATGCCCTTTTTCTCTCCACAACTTGTACATCTGCATATCTTACAACTCATCTCTTTCCCTTCATCATCCTCTTTTCACTCTCATGAATGCACTTCCACACATCTTGTTCACTTCACGAGCCCACAACCACACTACACATCCACTCAACTGTAGGCAGTACATTTTATTTTACTTTCATCATGTCAGTTTTATGACAGCTGTGTAACTCCTTCACACACATTTTCAGGGAATCAGAACTGCAACGTAACCACTGTTCTGTTTTCTGTTCTCTGTAGAGAGGCCAAGGATTGGATGTGCATGTATTCTGAACACCTTTTTGACCTCCTCCCTCCCTCCTTCCCCCAGACAGGCAATGTGAGAAACTCACTCTGCATTCAGTCTCAACTCCAGAGCTCTCAATTGTGGCCCATCAAAACACCTGCAGGTGACTCAGTTCAAAGTCTGCATCACACAAGAGTAATATGTTACACAAAAAAGAAAACTACAGAAACACAGCATCCTGGAAATAGCCAACACTATTGAAAATGCAAGTTTAAGTAAAACATGTGAAATATAAACTAGAACTAATGTAATGACATTCATTTCCTTAGCAATTTTTACATTAATTCTTCAGAAATAAAGCAGTGTTTTGCCAGTATTTTGATGGACATGAATATATGGCCTGATAGGGACCAGAAAGGTGCGACTGTGGTTGTGATGGCTTTGTTGATTGCCCAGCTAGTTTCGTAAGGAGTGTGGGCTGGCAAGAGGAGCCAGTGTACTTTCCTTGGGGTTGGAGCTCATGTAGCCATACTTCTTCAGGTCCTTGATAAAGCTGGCTGCAGCATGCACTTAAAGGGGGGTATTTTGAAGGTTTATAGCATGTCATTGCCTCTATCCAGACAAGAGACTTCTAAGGCTTGAAAAACTGTTGTGATGTTGCATTCTGAAATGAATACTTTACTTTCTTTAGGAGATACATCTGGTACCAAACTGTCTTGATTTCTTTAACAGTGTATTCCTTGAGGGTGAGATCAGTGTCCAGTGTGAAACAAAGTGCCTTGGTAACTGGTGAATTATGGGCTTAAAACACATCCAGCTTTGTGTTATTGAGTCAAGGCTGGAATAGATTTTGTTTGTTGTAGTACTTAGTGAATACTTTTAACCTATCAGACGAGACTGGAAAATTTCAGGTACCCAAGAAATGAACGTATTCATTGGATCTGAGGAACAAAGCACTGGAAACACATTCCATAAACATGGATAGTCATCTTCTAGTGGTTACTGTCCAAACACATTCAGACTTATCCAGACTAAGACTTTAGTATCTCCTACTTAAATTTACTCCACTTAATTGCAGGATCATAGTCCTTTCAACTTCAAAGTGGCAAGCTTTATGTGGTCTAATTATAAACAGTGTTCTGATATTTAATTACCAAGTGCTGCCTGTAACAAGGAGGCACACTTTAGACATATTAACTTAGAGAGACCATGGAATGTAGGCATGGACTCATTTGGAAAGATGCAGTCACCCGGCCTACTCAAATGATTTAAGATGAATACCAAAATATTGTTTCTTATATGGGCATTTCACATGCAAAAGTCTTGTCACACACACTTCATCCAGGTTCTCCAGATTTAAATGTTAGTTAGGATTCATCATTATGGTGGAGTCATAATCAACATCAGTCCCTCTCCGTTACTCCCTGTCCCCATTCAAGTGACTGCCAATGTACTTTGCTACTCCTGCCAGTTTTATATGTACCCATACCTGATAATGCCCTAAAACTACCACAGGATGGCTAGTAGTGCTTTACAAAAATCATAAATAAATTACGTGATTAAATACAAAGTACACCAAAACAACACTGGTTTATACACAACTTTCATTATAAATACCATCAAATTCAAACACAAGGTTTGGTTTATTTTAATTTAAATTGAAGATAACATGATAGCTATGAACATACACCTCAAAACAGTTGTACCAACTCCTGTTTGTTCAAAGAACCGACGAGGAATTAGGAGTCTCAAGCAGCCTAATTATTTCAAACTTTCTTTTAACTCTATTGCAATTCCACCAAAACTTTAACTAACAAAGGAAATGCTTACCAAGAATGCTGTTCAAACTTTAATCTACTTCAATTAGGACTACAAAAAGACAATTGTGTGTCTACAAGATCTAATGTCCTAGATATCTTTCCAGAACACTTCACCAACCAGCCACTTCACTCTCCCTCCAAGGGAACATATCATCAAGGGAGGCAGGATAATCTCAAAAGAAAAACTCAAAACCAACTTCTCTCTTTACAACACGAAAACACTCACTTTCATCCCATAATCAGCAACTAGAAGGAACTACCATAGCTTTAAGGTGACCTAATGAAGTCAGAATACAAGATTATTCCACCAGTAGGAGGCAAGGGAAGAGAGCAGATTCATGAGTAGAGAGACTCCAAAACTCCTGCATAGAGCAATATAAGGAGGTAATGTAACAATTAATAGCACTCCTCCCCTCCCCAAAGACCCCCGAAGCATTCAGAAGAAGGAGGGAGAGGTCCTTGTGGAGATCTACTAATCCACAGTAAGATGAAACAAACATCTTCCATGAACTTATTTACTTGTATTTATTCAACAAGAAAAGTGTATTTACAGAACAAATGCTACTGAAAACAGGCCAGCAATAGGATACAGCCAGGTGGTTTGAAGATGTAACCAGTCTTAAACAACTGCAAAAGCAGGCAAAATATGGGGACAGACTACTGAGATACATGTAACACAAATGTGTACTGTGACTGTCAGAATATTAACTTTAAATCCGACTATTACCACTGGGGAGTGGGTAATCAACCAATGACAAATAGACCCAGAATAGGGCTCAGCTACCTATTGTGCTTTAAAAAAACTGAACTTAATTAGAAGAAGAAATGTGTTATGCACCATTCACAATTCAGTAGATCAATGTCAGAAGGTTTTAGTCACTAGAGGTCACCTATGTTTCAAGTTAGCAAGTGAACCAAAACAAACAACCTATCATTATACACAAAGATGTAGGTTTTTGTCTTCTAGAATTTGAGTAGCCAGGTAGGGCAGAAAAAAGGCAAATATCTCAAGAAGCACGCTTAAGCCTGGGGGCAACTCTAGAAAGAAAAAACTTGAACCCCAAAAGCTAAATATGCTTTTGCACCTTTAAAATACAGGCAGATTAAAGATGGTGCTGACCTGTTTGCCATTGAAATCAACTTTAATCAAGGTCACGGCTGCCTTCTAAATCAATGTCAGTTTCTTGGGCAAGACACTTCAAACCAAAGGTTATCAACAGAATGACAACCAACCGTATTTGTTCCATAAATGAACACAGAATTCCAGGTAGCCCCAAACTAGCAAGGACGATTCAAGTGCAAAGATATGCAGAACACAGGATACAGAAGAATCATGAGAAAGGTATCTCCATCTAGTGAGGCCCACATCTTCCAGAGCATGGAGGCGAGGAAGGCGGTGAAGAACCAATGAAACAACTGGTCCTGCCATGGGCTCTCGCACGTCCCATATGCAAGGAAGACCTAAAGGGAAGCACAGGGCTGATGACAGTATAGCTTTTCATGAACAAATGGCAAAAAAAAAAACTCTTCATAAAGGAATAATAAGGGAGTAACCGAGGAAATCATAAAAAAATAAAATACATTGCTTCGTGCAATGCTACATACATGAGTCTATCAATGGGGTTCATGTGCCGAAGATAGAGACCGGTAGTCGAGTAAGACTATACTCGATTAGTAGGTACCTTGTGGTAGACTAGATAAGGTGTAGACAGATTACGTGCAAGCTTTAAATGCAACCATGAAGAGGACAACTAGTCAAGCAATACCAGAGGTAAGCATTTGAAAGGCTCATGGGTATACAATAATATAAAAAGCAGGGGGTTAGTGATTTTATTTGGAGCCAAGCAGGCACTGTGCTGATGAAATTGAAGGATGCCACAGTGGAGCTGGAAGTTGGGGTGTGGCAGGTGGTGCAGCACCCCTAAAAATCATACAGCAATTTTAGATGGATAATGGGCAGTAATGAATCCCTCTGATATGGCTTTCCTTCACTTTGTTGTTAATATCTAAATAATTAAAAGGTGTAAGACATTAAACCTGGAAGCAACTGTACAAAAACTAGTATTAACGCCTAACGTTCACGTCTACCTTTCATTTGCCTGCCTGCAATCTGATAACACGTTTTCATTTAAATATTTCTATTGACCTATTTAATTTAACAAAACATACATACCCCCAAGGATGTGATAACCATCATCACAGGTTGAGGAAGAAACGAGGCAAAGCCCATTCTAATGTTGGAATCTGATGGCAACACACACTGAATAAACCAAGGTACGTTAATTTTACTTTGAGACAAGAACATAAAGATAATAACACTGTTACTTTTTCTGCTCTTATCAATTGTCTTCTTTTTGAGCTGAAATGGCTGATGCAGAAAGCAGAGTGTTTGTCATATCATAACCAGAGTTAAATGTATTGCTGGAAAACTTTATCATCAATTATCGCGCTGACACTTTTTTTTTTCCATGTTGGAGCTGTCGGTCACAACTGCTTGTTGCCTTTGGAATCCACTAGCCAAAGGAGTGGGTCTGCGGATACAGTTCTGTGGCACTGGCACTACTGTTATGGCCCAGGCGATGGCGTGAGGTGGGAGCTAAGCACTGGAGAACATCAGCTCGTGTCCCATTCTAGCCAGTTTGTGCACACTTGACATGAATGCAAGAAACCTGACCAATTCAAGTGCACTTTATTAATTTTGCACATGAATGTTATGTTATGGGGATTTGTAGAGAGCTGCTAACCCCCGTGAGGGTATCCAGGCGCAGGGCAGGCCTGAGGGGGGGGGGGGCGGGGGAGGAGAGGAGGAGAGCATGCCTATTTTGCCTGGCAAAGCCATGCCTTGAGGTCCCTTTGGAAGTGCACGAGGGAGTGGGAGGTTCTGAGGTATTGTGGGAGGTTGTTGCAGGTTTTGTCTGCGAGGATGATCTGGCCTATCAAGAAGCAAAAGTATAGTGCCATTGCCTCATTGTGGAAATATAGTACTGTGAGACAACCGGGCGGTTTACAGTAAATCGTGTGGGTCCAGGGAGAGGGAAGCATCGAGGTCAGCCAGTGTGTTTGTAACATGTTATACTGGAGGCCACTTCCTACTGGAGTTCCCCCGATCTATATATATATATATATATCTCTCTCTCTCTCTCAAGTAGTGCTGCTCGCTTGGGCTCAAATGACAGGTGACAGCAATGACAATGTACTGCATTGCCATGGTCATTGTGTATAATGATTGTGGAACTACCCATCAACAGCATTGAGAAAAAGTAAGCCATTGCTTTAGACATCAGGCCTACTCAAACCAAACAGTTTCTTAAAGATACAATTTATGAGGATGGCGAGGTAGGGCTGGCTGTCGTTGACCTTGGAGGACCCGTGTATGTCTGCTGTCTTCTGTAAACAGTTTGGACACCACAGAAGAAACAGATGTTAAGAATAAGGCAGTGGACTTCTTGAGGAAGTTATGCCACGAGCATGTACCTATGGATCCGGATTCAGAGAAAGGTAGTATTTAGTCTTTTGTAAACATCAATGAATGAGGAGACAAAATTCCAGCATTACGTATTGCCCTTTTCCTCTTTGAGGTATTATTGCATATGAGGAGTAAATGTCACATTTATACAGAGCATAATGCCAAAACGATCTCTGAACTTTTAGAAGCTTCAAAACAATGAGTATCTGCATTTTAATGTGTTAAAAAAAAGATTTAGACTCATTTAAAAAAAAAAAAAACTTTTTTCAAGAAGCTCATTCACAACAGGTATTACACGCCAACAGTCTTATAAGTGAACAACAATACAAGAATAATATTCACACTGCGATTGTATCATACATGGTAAGTAGAACAGATTGGATGGCTTCTCAGACTGCCAATGCGCATGTTATGCCAGCTTCAGCTCTTCCTTCCAGAGCAGATGCCTTGAGACTAGTATGCAGACCTGCCCTGGCATTCACGGGCACTAACCAGTGGTGGCTTGTGGGAGGGAAAAGCTGTGGGGCGGCACGGTGCGTGGCAGGGGTAGAAATAATATTTTTAAAAACGAGCCACACACACACACACACACACACACACACACCTTACCTTGATTCCGCAACACGCCGCGCTGCTCTACTCCGCTCCTCCGTCTTTGACTGCAGGAACAGTTTCCCAGCCTGCCCTGCTGCCAATCCTGACGCTTCTCAGAGCAGAGCAGCATTAGGATCAGCTAGGAGTTCCCAGCCAGGGTGCTCCCAGGCAGACTGGGAGCATGTGCCTGCTCTCTTCAGCTTGGGAATACAGGGAGAGAGAGCCTACTGCGCATGTGTGTTTGGCCGGCCCGAGACGGCCGGGCAAACATACATGTGCAATGAGGGGGAGTGCTGTGCCCTTACCCTCAGTGCTCATCACAGTCCGTTGCCCCACTCCTTGGAGGAGCAGTGCCTGGCACTAACCCTGTCTCCCCATAAACCTTTTAGGATCTTTGCTGTTTAAATGCTCTCCTGAGGGCTTTGACTCGGAATGTGTTTGTATTTAAGTGCACCAGGACATGTGAACTAGGCGCAGGCTGGTTTACAGTGCATGAAAGCAGGTGCCTAGTCTTAAACTGACTGACAAGAATTTGCAAACTACTTGTAAGTTCCCTTTCAAAGCTCGTGTTGCTTTTAGCCACTTCTATCACTCCTCAAAATACTACTGCCATCTGACCTCAGTCATTAGACTGTCTCTTCCCGGTGCACTGTAAGCAAGTAATTAAAAGTAAGTACGTGCCCCCCATCATTACTCATGTCTTTGCACTGCTTTTAACACACCCACGCCTCCTTCTGAATACTGCGGCTACAGTATTGAGGCATTGCCCCCACCCTCCAAAAAACGGAATCTACCATCCAGTCTCTCTCATCACGATTGCCGATCACATGAAAGGAACAGGGAGCGGTACATGGGTCACAGTGCAGGGTAACCTCCTGCTAAAGTCTTGGATACAAAGCAAAATCCTGCAATGAATGCAACATACTCCTGCCTCGCTCCTGAATGTGCCTCCTTTGCTTACACCTGGCAAATTCCACCTACAGGGGGCACTTACTCTTGAGAGGCTCTAATTTTGATCCCCTTCTGGAATAAACCCCTTAGGATACTTGATCTTGACTTATATACTGACCGCCCTCTATCCCCATCACAGATTTTTCCAGCCTGGTATTCAATGCCATGCCAGCTCATAACCAGCAAACACAAAGAAAACGCTGAGTAGATTTCCATATAATAAAACTCTTATAGTGCTTGTAGCTATCACGCTTCCTGAAAGAGGTGTACATAAAATAAGGCCTCACTGTTCAGGAATTCATTGCAGGTGCTTACCTACCCAAACTGAAGAATCCATGGAGCTGAGAACACTTTGCTGAGTGTAGGAAAGGCAGAAGCCAGTACACCTGGCAATCAGTTATTGATTTGTATGGCATTTATTTTTCGTAGAGCAGCATTTCCATGTTTTTCCGTACTTGCAGTGGGGCAAATAAACCTCATTCCGGAGACGTGGAATAAGAAGACATTCCCCTGCAAGGAACCAATCATCTTGTCCATTCACAAGGGCCCCCAATTGCCAAAGGTTGGCCTAGAAAGCGGTTTCTGTTCACAAACAGCAACTGCTATGTGACTCAACTTTCATTTTGCAATGGGAATGATGTACAAATCTGTCAAAATTGCTATAAATGGGATTTGCATATCCCTGCCTCAATAACATTAATGCTAGGATTCCGTTTATGAATCCTAGAGGACGGGCTGTGAATGCAGAAAAGGAGCTTGCATTCACACAATGTCTCATTTTCTTGATCGCAGTCACAATGCAAAGAAGCTATATTGTGAATGGTGCTGGGAGAATATGCAGTGTCTCCCCTGGTTCAGTCTGCTCCCTAACAAATGCCAGCAGCCCACATTTACAGAGCAGAAAGGGACCAGTAAGAACATCACCCACTTTACAAATGGACACCACCTCCTTACTAGAGTTGGTATCATATCAATGGTTTGTGACCACAATAGCAATAATAAACCATCTTTCCTCCTCACTAATCACAAATTGCACACAGAGTCAGAAAGACGTTTCAGAGTTGTAGTGTGAGACGGGCACATGGTGACTTGTGGTTTTGGGTTGAAAAGCTCTTGATTCTGAAAATCGCAAACTTTGCAACTGTAAAAACATTTAATAAATCACGTCCTAATTCCCTTAGGGGTTGAGATGCGTGTGAAACTGAAATAGCTCTTGCGGAAGCACTGTTGTTAGAATAAAAAGTTATAAATGTAGGTTTACATCAGGGCCTTCAATTCCAGTTTTAAAAAAAAATGAAAGATCCCTCTTCTTAGAAATGCGAGACAATAATGTTGTCTGTTCCATGTTTTCTAACATTGTATTGTGTCTTTACATGTTGGATTGCTAAAAGTGAACGTTCTTGATTAACCATTTTTAACTTTGCTGCATGCTAATATTTTTTGTGATTTCATGGACTAATGCCTACCACAATTATACTACTTAACCTTGCAGGCATTCCTCGAGTACTGAAATAACTTCCACTGCAGGTATCTTCAAAGCTCAACTCAATCATCAGAGACAACCTGAGTGTCAGCGAAGTACCACAAAAAGTAAAGTGCCACCTCCTGAGATCTCTGTGTAAGCTGAAGATCACAGGCTTGAATCCTTCCATGGCCGACTCAGGTCTGGGGTACAAGCCAGCAAATTAATCTTAAGAGCTGAGCCAAAACAGGGTGGCTTGGAAATAAGAGCCCTATCACAATCGTATCAATCAACACATTTAGAGTGTTAATCAAGCAACTACCATTCTGAAAAATACAATAAAGTTTCTTAAAATTAAAAAAAGGTATTCCTCTAACATGAGGGGGCGTTTCACTATACTAGATTTTTTCCCACTGAATTGATTTACTTTCATTAGAAGCAATGTTTTCTTAACATGGACTTATAAGCACTCATGAACCACCCTTATCTTGATAACCATGCCATGAGTGAACCAAGAGACAAGTCAATTATCTTGTACCCTTTACATATGGCCTACACTGTTTTTATAAATGAGGCAACGTTATAGTCTATGAAGGTCTATAGGAGAGGTTTTTGTACAGGGCGCACCTTGGACCGAATTATTTGAAGGCATTCTCAAATGTGATTATCAAACAAAAAGCAAAGTTTAATAAAATTATTCTCTATAGTCACACAATTTGGTCAAGCAGGGAAGCCAGGATTGAGCTCAGGTTTCCTATTTGCAGCTGTTCAGTTCATCCACTGAATGGATATTTGCTAGATTCCTCACCAAAGGGTAATGCTTTGTATTCAATTTAGGAGGAGCTATAGCAGTACAATATGTTAAAAAAAAATGCACCTTGTGGCCCTGAAATCAAGCCGACGAGAAGTCTTTCTAGAAAAATGTGTAGATTTAAGGATAGACAGGTCGCTTTATTTTATGCTGATATCACAGAGTCGCGGATGTAAGAGAATGACTTCTGAAGACGCTCAACACTTTAGTGAAGGCAATTTCACCAATTAGGAAAAAAGGCCTGGGAACTCCCCTAGTTACAGGTCTTACTAAGGGAAAATTAAAGAGCAGAGCAAGGCTGCAACTAGTATTGCTACCTGGTCGTTTTTTCCTGGCTTGACCAGAACTTTAATGTCCACGCATGGTCAAAAATTAGTCACAAACCCTAAAGCTGGTATTATCCCTAAAGCTCCCCTTATCATACAGACTTAAAACATCAAGCACAAGAAGTAACACTTTAAAAGGTTGTCTAGAGGTGGCAATGATGTTTCGATTATAAGTAACAAAGTAACAAAGACAAAAAAGCAATGGTAAAAATGAATAGAGGCAATTTTGTTTCAACTCTTATTCATCCTGTTCCGCCCTTACAGAATCTTAAAACATGAGCAAACGGCCCGTACTGTTCTCAGGGAAAAGGAGAACTCTAGCTTCAGCAAAGATCTTGCACTTTGCTGTTCTTAATTGGGGGAATTGTGGCCAAGGGGATGTGTCGGTGGTTAAATGAAAACGAACTGACTGTGAAGACCCTGCCGAGTGCTGTGAACGAGCTTGGAGATAGATATAATGCGGTTAGAAAAACGTAGCATAACGTCCTTTTCTGCACACGTTCATGTCACTTCCTCAAGTCTATAAGATCAACCTGTCTATTCTCCTCGTCCATACAAGAGCAATAGGCCAAGGCCACGTGAAGGCTCAGCTAATTTTCAGCTTGAAGATCCAAAAAGTCCTATAGCTAAACCAGGCATCTAGCCTGACCTTCAATGGCTCAACCACCTCTAGCAAAATGGAGAGCTTCCCACATGCAAACATGTGGTAAAGGAACTCCGATTCGGAGGTTTATCCTTGCAAGAATGATATAGTGAGTACCATGTGCTGAGCAATAGCACCTTCAGTTAGCAATAACTAGTGCTGAGTAAGATGTTTTGGGCAAAATGCAAAATCAACGGAATCCTGTCATGTCAGCATTCTAGTACAGTAGTAAAAAGAACAAGCACATCCTGCCTTAGATTTCCATTCTTAATATTGGAACTATTATTCTTCCTTTCCCTGTGCATCTCGCAGATCCTGAGTCAGCAAAAAAAAAAAACACATAGGTGAGGCTGCCACTGGTATTTAACTGGCTGCTCAGCAGTCAATTACAATGGTCCAAGTACAGAGGACTTTCTCTTGGTTACATGGTGGCCACTAGCTGTTTCAGCAATTATGATTGCCCTGTCATCTGGTCACTCAGAATGTTTATATTTATTTCAATCATTCGGAGTACCGACTGAGTAGTCAATCTGAATTTTAAATTAGTCACTGCTTTGTAGACTCTTTTGTGATCCAGGAGCATCTGCATCACCTCCATAAGTAAAAGGGGCCAATAAAGCACCAGAAATGTAAAAGTGGTCTTTGTCCCACAGCAAATCACTGGTTGATATTACTCTGTCCTTTTATTACTTGGGGCCACCAAACATGCTGGCTCTTGACAGCAGTCGACATTGTCAGTTGGAAACACAGAACTTGCATACGAGATATCTGCCTTAACTTTGACATGAATTGAGCTATAGCAATGGTTAATTTTAACCTGGATTTAACCCATTCCTTTGGAAAGTACTCTAAAACAGAGTAACATTTGGCTTATGGTCAGTAACTGAAAGGAAACAATGAACACGCACCCTTTTCTCTTCAAACAAGCTTCTGTCTGAAATATTAGTATTGTTCAGAACAATATGTATCCCTCTACACTTCTAACTAAAACAAAACTCTATGGAAGAACATGCTCTTCCAAGATAATGAATCCACAGTTTCCAGAGCAGAAATGCAGTTAGATTGTAGCAATACCAGCAAAGCACAAAAGGTGGTGGTGTGTTTTCTGTTGACGGTGGGGGTGTGGCTTTGAGAGTAGAACTCAGTATTTTCTATTAATCACTTGAAAATATTGATGTGCGTCATGTTATTAAAATGTTAAATACCAGTGCAGTTGCAACAAAAGCCAAAAGCTGAAGCATCTAATGTACACAAAGTGGAAGACATTCCTGGACAAGAAGTACCATTAACACTCTGCTGAAAGGTTCCTGCCTCCATGAAGTAATGATGTCTTCCCTGCGCACATTTTACTGACTATCGAGAAGGGATTTTTGTTTTAAGCTCCGAGAATTGTGTTTAGAGCTTCCCATCGCTACAGCCCCACTTGCTTGCAGGAAAATAAAAATCAGTTACCTTTCAACCAGGAAGCTTATATCTTCTGATGCATGTCTATTAGTTGTTCCGAGGATTTGTTACTAGCATGTGGTAGGGGGAGGTGTAGAGGGTGTCAGAGCTTTCTCTGTTGTGGCCTGTAGGACCAACTGGAATTCTCTGCTTTTGCATCTTCATGTTATAAGGCCTAGCTGCCTTTTCACAATCTTCTAAAAACCTGCCTTTTCTCCAACTAGCTACTTTACCTCACTCTAGTTGTTCTTACTACCTACTACCAAGACATCATTTCTGGTAGCAGGGAGCTCTTCAAGTCTATCTTACATCTATTGTGTTTTAAGTCTCAGTTATCCCACATCTGCTAAACCTTGACATAGCTGTTTTAATGTAGTTAACAGTGCGGCGGTAGTACAGGTGCGCCAAAGACACCAGACCTTGCAATTGGAGGAGCGCAAATTTGACTCCAACCCTACACATCACAAATATGCAATATATATGTATTTAGCACTATATACTCTGTGTGATCCAGCACTATTAATGTTAAGTGTTGCAATACTGGAGTGCATGCACTAGAGAACAAGAGAATCATGTACTTGGTGTGCTTTAACCTTATTAAATGAAAGATAGTCATTTGAAATGATTTAGAAACCATCCTCATATTATTGAAATGTATTAACATCAGAGACAAGAAGAATTCATGTAAATGGGTGCATTAGTGGTTTCATTTTGCATTTATATGTAGTCAGCAGTTCCATTTACGCTAGGTATTTAACAGTAGCATTAATTTGTCTAAACTATAATAGGAGTGCTCTATCTAAACTGTAATAAGAGTCTAATTTGAATTCATGTACTGACATTTTCCTTCATTTGTAGTTTTAGGTGCCCAGCTGACACTCATTTTAACTGTGAATTATTGCATTTTAGGTTTAAATTAACAGAACTAGGCCTGAATTTCTCTCAACATAAAATGCTGTTTCCCCGTTTTTGCTTGCATGCCTTTTTATTTGTAGTAATGTTCACATGAAATGTTAGCTGGGGAATAGATGTTACACTGTCTTAGCCATAGAGAGCTTGAGAAGAAGACCTTGATGGAAGAACATGGCGAAACCGAGTGTGAGATGACACTCTCTATTGAGTAATGTTGCAGGTGTTTAAAGAAAACAGTGTTGTCAGGAAAGCTCTGACAGAAACTTTAGATGTTACAGCTAACAGCGTGAGCATGGAAAAAGACAATTGAGCCCCTGATGGAGTGAACGAGGGTAGTTGCTTAGAAGGATTTGTGTGATACTAATTAGCGCTCACAAAAGGTTGTTAGGCAGATCTCCTCTGGACTTTGAAAGGTACCGAACCCTATTTTCCCTACTCATTCTGTCCCTTTTCCCCAGTGTGGCTTTGGCCAGCACTTAATCATCTGATTCTAAGAAGACTATTTGTCAAGCTTCTAAATTGCCAACAGTATCCTCGATATGCTACCGCATATAGATCTTTCGCCTTTTTCAGCATTTTCCTGCCTTGTTGAGATTTTTCCTTTGAGTTAGAAACTTAGATTAATCTAGGTCCTAAAGCTAGATGACCTTAGCCATGTTCATGTTTAGGACAGGGAATCGAAGACTACCCGCTGAACACCACATCTTATGGCAAATTGCAGTATTTGAACTTCTTGTGATCTTGTATCTTTTCAGCACGTTTTTGAGATTGATTTAAACTAACTTGACTTTTAACTTGTAATAGAACTCCTTAACTTTGTTTTTGATTCCTGGTCCTCATTGTGTAGCCTAATGTGTTACACTAGTGATTTACAATTGCCGTGATTAACGCTAACTGCCTACACCCCTCGATTCGACAAGAAAGGTTCATCAGATAATTGAGAACTGGAAAGGCGAAAACAGCCCCATCATAAGTAAACCATTATACTTACTCTGCTCTTTCTTTGAGCAGTGCAATTTCAAAGCCCATTTTAAAAGGTTTGCATTGTTTTGTGAGCTAGAAGATAATTTGCTAACTTTAAGGTAGCCTAGTCATATTTTCAATGCACAACTGAGTGCTAAATGCAGGTTTTTTGGCATAGTTATGAGTCTGGCCCACTGAGGCAGTTTTGTACATTGAGCAGTGATGGTGAGCCTCCAATGCAGTTTAGCGTCATCCTAGTCACCAGGTTAATACTTGGTAATAAGTCATCGTGGACAGGCTCAGTTCCCAAGGGTAGTGTTCTATCCAGTTCCACTAACTCAACAATTGTATGCAATGACATGTTATGTTGGTTCTGGGCCCATCTTTTAACATGAAAACAGTTGTGTTTACATATTAAAAATTACACTTAACATGTATGAATGCACTTAAGTGATCAACTGCAACCTGTTTTACTGTTTGTGAAGTCATTGTCAGTTTCATCATTGGCACAGGAAGCAGTTTTTTTTACGCCAATTGTGTGGTTACATGCAGACTGTACAACAGAATTCATGGTGGAAAATGGCTCCATTTAGAACTTACAGTAATCACAAAATGAATCAGCCCCATACTGTCTACAGGTCTCCAACCTTAACACTATCATTTAACTTAATGAAACAACCTACTCAATACTAATGGTTCATACAGTAAGCAGCACCTACATATAATTTTCTATAATAGTGCGCTACTTTTGAGTAGCGTGCAAATGTAGCGCACAAATACCAAATTACATTAAAGTATCTGTAACAGAATACGATTAGTTGCAAGAGACACTGGGGAAGAAATAGTACAATCGTTAGAAAGCCATGTCAAACGGCTAGGTAGGTTACCGTACAAAAAGACTGCCTGTCACCATGTAAGTTATGTAGCTCACCGATTCCACTGCTTCTGCCTAGTAGCACTGTTAGTGTATTGCAGCTATACCGAAGCCACAGACATTGCTAAGCTCACATCAATTATTTTCTTTTTGCAGACACCAGCAAACTTGAAGGATAATTAATCGAAATAATAAACACACTCACAATGCTTTACAAAAAGAAGTCTCCAATTTTCTCCAACCAAGATATCAATCCCAAGTACCACAGGGATAAAGCAGTATTTATTAACACCCTTGGCCATCAAAGAAGACATAAGATAATAATATGAATCGCATGAGTTATTCAATATACTAAACGGCGTTTTGTGAAAATAGACGAGAAAAGGTTTTCTACCTGTCCCATCTGTTTATTCTTTTATTTGTAAAAAAAACTTAAGCCATTTCAAATAATAGTTTCAGAAACTAACTTGTACTGGTAAATGCCCCAATATAACCGTATACCTAAATAACCACAACAGCGCAGGAAACTGGTTACTTATGGATCTGTAAAGGAGTGTTAATATTATAAGGGTTTATAAATGGTAATACAAACGAGCAGTGGGCGGAAGTCCACTTCTAACTGTATGAAAACAGTGGGATGAAAGACTGATGGCGGCTGCGGTGGAGTTTGGCTTCTTTGACACACAGTGCACAGTGATGAGAGTACTGGAAGGAAGTGCTCCAGTCATGCGATCTTGCCTGAGAGCCGATGGTCCCTCTGGGACAGAGAGCACTCACCCGCATTTGCATAGAGGGCGTCCCCTTTACAGGAGGCACAAAAACACCGAGGACACATCTAGCTCATGAAATAATCAAATAACCTTACGCCGCGCCATGCTGTCAACATTCAGAGTTTCCGCGTAAAGTTGTTTTACTTTACTTCTCCCCTTCAAGGGGCTTGCGGGGCGGGTAATACAAGTGAGACACACATGGCTTACCCAGGTCACCATTTGTTTGCGCATACTAAGTGTGGCAGTGAATTAACGTGGTGAGGAAGGTTAGAGCCGTGATGTGAGGCTCCTAGCGCGCAGCCACGGTATTCTAGATCCAATTTACGCGCTCCTTTAGTCGCAAATCAATAAAGCCGAAGAAACACCACTCCCCATTTTGCACTGGTAGACTTTGCAGATGGGGAGAAGGACACACGGAAGATTAATTGGGGAGCAAACGATAAACCAAAAGCGAAAGAAAGATTTAACGATGTAGAACTTGGCAAAATAAATGCGGCGGCTCCACTCTTTATTATCTCGTCTGTAGGGGAGAGAAAAGCTGCCCGGCGAGACTGAAAAGCTGAAGATGGATGTGAAGTGCTGTTGCAACAACCCCAAGCACTTTACTGTAAGTTCTTCGAATCCACCCTACAAAAACAAGAGCTGGATTTTTTTTCTCTACTTGAAAACGATAGGAGTAACATCAGTGGAAAAAGAGGACACTTTTACTCTTTGCTACTTTTAAAGGCAGACGATGCGAGTGAAAGAAAGACGCCCGAGCCCGGAGCAGACCCGTGTGCTGGGAAGGGCAGTCGGGGCAGCCCGCACTCCCGGCTCAGCCCCGAGCCTGAGGTGCCGCAGGCACACGCAGAGCGAAGCCACATCTCTGGCCAGCTGTCCCACTCTACCAAAGTTGGGGAGCCGTAAAAAGCCTCTGTCCCACTCGCCCCCTCCTGGCTGCTCCCCCGGAAGCCCCATCTCCAGGCGCGCCTTACCTGCCGGCAGTTTCACAGGTGGGTCCGTAGAACTGAGCTATAGTTTCCCGTCTCTCCTCTGCCCCCTCTGTGCAGGTTCTGGGTACTCCGCTCACTTCCTCATACCAGTAAGGAGCAGGCGCGCATGCGCCCGGCTCTGTTTTGGCCTCTTCCCCTTCCCTCTTTTTGCATACATTACAAAAGTTGGAAGTGCTATTAGTTCCTAGACGCCAAAGCGCCGTAACGGGTGTTCGCGAGGCACTTTAAAACAACTCCGGCAGTGTTAAACATCGTTTCAAAAGTTCCATTCACCGCACTCCGTGTTTTGACTTCAATAACACACCAAAATCCAGAATTCTACGAAGTCAATCATTCATAGAATTTGTTTTTACTGTATTTTTGTCCCCTTACTGCCCAGAAGCCATGCCTCCCACACGTCTCTTCACAGCACTTTTTGCAACTACACTCCAGCATGAGACACAGGAAGAGCCACGGCAGGCTGAGAAGCAGGGGCTGGTTCGGGGGTCAGCGGATGTGGGGTTAATGAGGTATGCGGTCTACCAGCCAATTATGAGGGAACACACCACTGCTGTAAATGAAAAAAAATAGTCAGGGGATCCCATAAATAGGGAAACAACGGATGCCAGCAGAAGGGATGGGGCGCACGAGCTGGGGGAGTCATTAGGAGCAGGTTCACAGACAATTTATACATTTACATATTTTTTAAATCTCTGTCCCCGAGAAATTGGCAACAAGAATAGATGTGGTAAATCTGTTCTAACTCAACTGGGCACATTTTAAAATACCCTATGGGGTTAAGGCACCTGCTGCGGGGATGTCCCATTCCAGCAGTAAGCAATAAGATAACTCTGAAGCGATCTGTGTTCAGTTACGTCATACGTTTGACTCGTCATAAAGCAACATAAAGGGTTAAGGTGCCTGTTGCAAAGCATGTCACTTGCAGGCCACGGATGTGCATCTCATGTGGCTTAGATGGTTACTGCTTTAGTTGCACTTATACTTGTTTAACTGGGAGCAGCTTAATTCTTACTGCACCCCAACACGTAACAAAAGTAACTCGACAATTTAATCAACAGCATATATACTGTGTGCCTTTAACTTCTTAATGTAAAGTGAAGCATCAAACTATACTATTAAAAGTGCATTCACTGTAGAATTTAGAGGTTTCATTGATACTTGTGAGATCTAATGTTTAGCTTTAACATGACATTCATAGTTCCCATTCATATTTACCTTTACATAATGACATGTCGCATTTATTGAAAAGCACATTGCATATGTCACCATGTATTAATTGTTCGTGATTTACATTTATTCTGATTTTACGTCTCAGTTATAATCAAATGTTTGACCATGCTTATTCATGGTGCTTTACTACGTTAGCTTGAATAGGCCTTCGTTTTAAAATGCAAAATGCTTTTTCTGTGCTTCACGTATTGTTCCTTGGCAGGTGCAAATTCTTAGTTGCTTAGCTAGTGAAAGGAGTATTGTGTTTTAGAGACAGAAAGGCCGAGCAAGAAGAACTTGGCGCGGGCAGGATGACTTGGTGTACCTCCCATTCATTCACTATATGGGGATAAGAAACTGAAGGCCAACCTGTTTGTTATTGTTCCGTTGGATAAGAGAATCTCTCCATGTTGCAAGTGTGCTCCGTGAAAAGGAGAATTAATTGGGTTTCTGATGACATGTTCAGAAGATACAGGTGCTCCTGAAACCTTCTACCTTAATTTAGTGCTCTCCCTGTTAAAATTTCAGCAGATCTCTTTTGGACTTTGAGAGATGCAGACCTGTATACCTCTTGTCCTTACAGTGCATAGCTTCATGATAACACTGGATTCTATATTTTTTGAAGGCTTCTACTGGAGTCCTACGATGCTGACACCTACATTACTTTGTCCAGAGTCCTTTCAATTTCGCTCTATTTAGGATAGAATGTAAGCAGATGTCCCTATTTCAATTTGTGCCACATAGAAGGAACTTGCATTCTTTTATATATTACCAGTTCTTATTTCTTAGTTTTTGCATTTCAGTGACTGTAATCTTTATGTGCCTTACATTGAAAAGACTGAATCTGTTTTGGGTTTTTAGCTTGTCCATTTGAATTTTGTATCTTTGTAACCTGGTTATCATATTGAAATGATTAATAATTTGTAATTAATCAACTACATTTTAATAATGATTCCTGGTCCTTTTTGTGTAGCCAAATGGGCTTCACAGAATTGTAAAATTTGAATTTAATGCTTAACTCCTTGTCTGCCAACAGTTTGAAAAGATACAGAAGAGAACTGTTCATCACTTCCATGCATGCTCCAGAAAGATGGTTGCATTATTCAATGTTTCATTTGTTGGAACAGGAAGCTAGAACACCCACTATAGATTTGGCCAAGCCCAGTCCAAACCCTATAGTCCATGGTTCGAAGGATTGATGGCATTCCAGCCATTCGTGGGAGGATTGTAACAGCAGAGTATTGAGTATTAATTGGGTCCCGCATTGTCATAACTTACGTCTAGCTTACGATGTTGCGGAGATTGTGTGAAATGATACGGTGATGTTAAAGTTGTTGTGTGAGTGTGGTGCTTGATGCAGAGAATTTGAAGATGTTATCGGGTCCAAAGTGGCCTAAGACCCCAGGATAGTATTAAAAAGCGTAGAAGAGATTATATTATAATTGTCTGTTAAATTTGGTGGTGATTGTTGTGATACATCGTCAACGGCCTAATTGCAATAAGGACATTATCTTTGCGATAAAGTAAATGTAGTTTGGGTGGTGAATACCTAGTGCACGAGGAGGCACTATACTAATCCAGGTTATTCCCGACAGGTCAATGTTTCATTCAAGAGTGAGCTGGAGTGCCTTTCCGAACTGCTTGTGGAGTGATTGATTACTTTAGTTTGTTTAGTGGAGCAGACAAAGTTGTTTGTTGAATTTGCTTTGCAATTTGTTGTGCCTGTGTTTAGCATTGAGAAGATTGTGTTTGTGAAAACTGCAAAGGAGGGTGAGCCGTTGTGAGGAGTGAAGTTGATGTCACAGTATACTAAACTGGTATTGGTCGGATGGTGTTAAGTCGCGCTGGTATTGGCCATCCATGTCATAGAGTGTTGCGCTGCTATTGGTTGTTACCATTGGACGAGAACTGTGGGTGAAACAGAACAGATTTTAAATTGCAATAGTTGGAAAGTGGTTGAAAAATGAAATGTTTTAGGGCTTTATGAGACGTGTTGAGGGGAGAAGTGTAAATACCTGTTCAGGTAGGAGAAGAGGCACCACCTGAAGATACGCCAGGTCATTATATTGCTATAAATTTAAGTCTTCACACATGTATTTGACTGAACCAATGGCATAAGATCACTGAGAAAGAAGGTGTATTGAAGTGTCCTCGATGTGGCACATTTAATTTGAGAATCACTGAAAATTTAAGGCGAATACTCTATGAGGCTAAACCACGACTGAAGCCTGCAGAGTATGAAGCACTTAATGCTTGGGAACATGCAGCTCAAGCTAAACAGAGAGAGAAAAATCAGGGAAGGATCCAAAAGGCAATGCGCAGATGCTATGTGGGTTTCCCAGCACAAGTGGCGGAGAACTGACATGATAGAAGGAGCTAGATTGTACCCAGCACTGAGAAGTGAGGAGATGGATAGAGAGAAACGAAAGACAAGAAAACTGAAAGGGGAAAAGGTAAAGGAAATCAAGAACATAAATGAAAGTAGTGATACTGATTCCAGTGATTACATATTGAATATGCTGATATTGGCACATCCACCCCGCACAATGAAACCCAATGAGGAGGAGTGAGTGGTGCTGGTCTCCATGATTACTGTCCGAGTCACTATTGGTCCTGCGGTTCAATTGTACTGACCCAAATCATCAGCAGCTGCAACAGTACCTACAGGAGGAAATCCTTCAGTACCAACCCAGATAAATATACCTCTTGCTACCTCACTGAGGCTGACCGCAAATCCAACAGTGTTTACTTCTGTGGGAGGGTTTACTCCAAGATTGTCAGACATTGATCTGTCTAACTGGAGCCCACTCCAAGGTGCTGTTGGTGGAAATTCTGAAAGTAGAGTTGTACATAGCACTCCTATGGCACAGAGAGGAAGATATTAACAAGCTTTAGATGATCTGTTTAGATTATCTTATTGGTCCCTAGGAGAAGGTGAAAGTTCAGGAACAAACATAGAATTTGTTCAGACTCCAGTGAAGTAGATTGCAGTGGATGTGGACAGGCTGAAGTTAGAATTTGATGAGATGATTTCAGGGAACCTTGAACTTTCTCGATTAAATACCTATCAAGAAAGTGTACTTGTATTCATGTGTAAAGATGTCACCAAATGTGCAGGACAATCTCATGATACATTTTCTGAACTGGCTCAAACATATGAGATAGATGTAAATCGAACCTAGAAATTGCAGAAAAATGATCACATTTTTTTTATGAGAATGAAATTTTTAGCATGAGCACAACAGGAATGAAAATGCAAATCAGAGAATTAATTAAGAGCACTCGAAAGTCGAGCAAATTAGACATATGAGAGATTAGATGGAAGAAAAAGAATGAACAAAAGAAATTGAAGGGAGAACCGCCTATGCCTATAGGGGGCAGATAGGGTACTTCAAACAACATTTCCATTAACAAAGTGTCTGGTGGAGGCTATTTCCATGTACCTTGGAGTAAAAGTGATCTTGCTTTATTCACTGGTTATTCCAAATTGAGAGAGACACCTCTTGAGTGGTATAAACAGGCTGAGAGGTTTGTAAAGATCTCACAGGTTTTGTGGGTGGATTTGAACACATTCTTTGACATTGTAGTACCAAGTGATTTGTGAGCAGAATGTAAAGTAGCCATTGAGTGACCAGAAAAGGAGCCCACAAGAAATCTGATCACAAATGCCCCTTCATCTTTAGTGATGTAGCAGTATCAGCAAGTGATGATCTTTTTGAAAGGGAAAATACCAGCAAAGGAAAGAACAACCCAGGAACCCAAAGAGTTGGTGAATGCCTTTTACAACATATTGTAGCAGGTGTTTAAGCAGCATAGTGGACTGGAGACTTTGGAACCCAAAGATATGGGAAATTTTGTGTCTATATTTGCGATGGTATGGAGACCTGAGATTAGCGTGATGATTCAGCAGCACTTGATTTGTTGGCAGAACAAGTCAGTAGATGAGATATGCAAAATATTGCAGCAGTGAAATGGAGATGAAGCAGACACAATGGAAAGAAAAGTTAATGGTGGCACAGATGAAAGCAGCACAGAGAGGAGTTCAGAGTCAACCTTTTATAGGCAATGTTGGTCCCATGAAAGAAGTGTATCAGCAGGGAACATCAATAATGCAAGGTGGAAATGGGTTTCTGCTGCAGGGTAGAGGACGTGGTGTCTCGATTGATCGGAGTACTGGAATTGATGTGGCTACTTTGAAGATGACAAATCCTTGTCATTTTTGCAATAAGCTAGGCCATTGGAAGTGGGAATGCCATCTTAATCCTAGAAATTCAGGATTTGTAGAACCTCAGAATAATAATCCTGTACAGTCACACTCTATGCAAAAACAGAGAACCCAAAATTTTTATGTGCCTCAAGGACTGATGATATACTTCCCACAAGCTTCAATGCCACAAAAAAAATGTGTGTGTGGTCCCAGACAAAATGTGAAACAGGTCCCAAATGTTAATCAAGCGTTTCCTCAGAATCAGAGTATATTTTAGCAGTTCCCTATGTTTGAAGCACTTGATGACAACGGTCCTGAGACTGTCTTATGACAGTGCCTGAAGGGGGAGGAAGAATGCATGCTTGATGCAGTCTTAGAGACAGACCAGAGTAGTCTGTTTGAGGATGGTGAGGTAAGTGGCCACCGCACATAATTTTTGTTCAATACTGGTGCTACCTGCTCTACTGTGTGAACAGCGGAGGTTCCATATCTGCCCTACCAGGGAAGAAAAGTCCAAGTTGTAGGCATTGCAAACAAACAAATGACAAACCTGGTCACAGAAGAAGTACCTATTGAAATTGGGCCTTTTGAAAAGAATCACCAATTTGTTGTATGTTATCTAGTCCGGTGAGTCTCTTGGAAGGAGACCTGTGTGTAAGCTCAGTTGTATCATCCAGTGCACCCCAAGAAGTATTGAGCTACAGACATATGATGAGGATGCTGCTTTTAGAATGACGAGAGATGATATTTCTGTTGCACTGTTTCTTATGATGACAATTGATGAGCTATCACCAGATCTTAGAGATACAGGAAGCCTGAAGTATGTGATTTTTCAGGAAAGGGCATAGGGCTCATCAAAGGCGTTGAACCTGTCTGTAAAAAGGGGAAACCTAATGTTGAATATCCAAGAACCCTGCAGTACAATCTGACTCCTGCAGCAATTGCAGGGATTACCACAGTGATCAGATCAATGATACAACAGGGTATTCTCAAGGGGGTAATGGGGAGTCCATGAAACTCACCCATTATGGGCTTGCAGAAGCCTAGCGGTAAATACTGCATTATTCAAGATTTGAGTAAAATCAATGCCATTGTAGTCCCATGTTGTACCGAATCATGCTGTGGTTTTATTCCAGATTTCATGTGAGGCTGAGTGGTTCACTGTCATTGATTTGTGCCAGTCCTTGTTTTCTATACCCTTGCAATAGGACAGCCAGTTCCTCTTTGCATTTCGGTATTGAGGTCGTGTTTTGGCATGGTGCTGAGTCCCACAAGGGTACCCTGAGAGTCCATTAATCTTTAATCAGATTCTTAAAAATAATCTTGAGTCCCTGGTTGTTATACCTGGCATCCTTGGCGTAGTCTCCCCTGTCTTTTTGCCTCTGCTTCCTATGTTGTGACTGCGTGCTGGACTATGTTTTTGCTAGTTTTGGTGCTCTGGGCACGTTACCATTGCTAACCAGTGCTAACATGAAAGTGCTCTCTTTGTAAACTTTATGTGTAATTGGCTTTTCCATGATTGGCATATTTGATTTACTAGTGAGTCCCTACTAAAGTGCACTAGAGGTGCCCAGGGCCTGTAAATCAAATGCTTCTAGTGGGCCTGCAGCACTGATTGTGTCACCCACATGAGTAGCACTGTAAACATGGCTCAGACCTGCCACTGCAGTGTCTGTGTGTGCAGTTTCAAACTACCAATTTGACCTGGCAAGTGTACCCACTTACCAGGCCCAAACCTTCCTTTTTTGTACATGTAAGGCACCCTAAAGTAGGCCCTAGGTAGCCCCATGGGCAGGGTGCAGTGTATGTGAAAGGTAGGACATGTACTGATGTGTTGTACCTGTTCTGACGGTGAAATACTGCCAACTTCGTCTCTCAGCGTTGCAAGGCCTATCTCTCTCATAGGGTAACATGGGACTTGCTTTAAATATCTTTTAAGTGCAATTTCCCATTGGGAGCAGATGGAGATTTGGAGTTTGGGGTCTCTGAACTCACAGTTTAAAAATACACTTTTGGGTAAAGTTGGTTTTTAGATTGTCAGTTTGAAAATGCCACTTTTAGAAAGTGGGCATTTTCTTGCTTAACGATTTTGTGTCAGTCTGACCCAGGAATGCATGCCACGTCTGGGTCAGACTAACAGTTGGGCTGTTGTGAATTCCCTCTAGCCAGTTACACAAAGGGAGCTGGGGTGTAGCCTGCATATCCCGATGAGTTTCCTGGGCTAGATTGGGGAGGGAGGAGCTGCCAATTACATCTGAATGGGCTGTGCCTGTCCTCACACAATGCAGTCTCCAACCCCCTGGTGTGTTTGGATGCCAGGCCTGGGCAAGGCAGGATCTTGTCAACAACATAGACTTTCCTTTGAAGTTTGCCTACTTCAAGGGCAGAAAGGAGTATAAGTAGTGGACCCAAAACCCCAGACTTTTAGAACACTTCTGGATCAAGAGGAACCTCTTCCAAGGAGAAGAGCTGAAGAGCTGGAGGAGGAGTACTGCCCCTTTGCTGTATGTGTTTTGCTGGGTTGGCGTGCTGTTGCTGCTTCTGCCTTAGAGAGGGCAAAGTGTGGACTTTGCTGTGTATCCTGCTTGAGAAGATTCTACAAGGGCTTGGACTGAGCTGGCTCTTCTCTGTTCTGAAGCCTCAGCGACATCAAAGAGTTCCTCTACCAGCACCTGGACTCTCTTGCTGAGACACCTACCCTGCCAAGTGGTAACTAATCCAGTCCCTGGTCCTTTGAAAGGAGAAGCTGGTGAAAAACCAAGAAGAACCAAATGCACAGACTTTGGATGATACCCGGACTGAGGCTGCTGCTGGATCCTGCGACGCCATAACGACCATGCAGGCCCGACGCCACTGCAGCATCGATGAAGTCCATGACTCTGTGAGTTCCGAAGTGCTGTGTCACTGACGTCCGTGACACCCGACTCCACTGCAGCACCTGCAGCCTCGTGGTGTGACCGCGACCCGTGGGGTCGCCGCACCACGTCGTGACTGCTGGATACCAACCCCGCCGGAAGTGCAAGGATCCAACACTTCGCACCGATGCCGCCTCACCTCCACAGCTCCATAGCAAGGACCTGACACCACGACCCAATGCCTCCGCTCCTTCACTCCACAGCACCGGAACCAATGCTGCACCAGATCCAGTGACGCCTCAATCCCCAATTCCGTGCACCAGTTTGTGTCCTCATTTTAACATGGGACTATACCTGGGTAGGCCCGTGCAACTCATTGACCAGCACCATTGGCGTTGGATTATTGGGAACAACTCTGTCACGACGCTGTGATATCACCAAATTGGAGCATTTGTGTTTCTATGTGCTATATTCAAGTTTAATCTTTAAAAAGGCATAACTGTGCTTGTATATGTCAGATGTTTGTCCCTTTGGTCTTGTTTTACTTAGATAAATATTGGCTATTTATCTAATGTGATGAGTCTTTTGTGGTGTTTTCACTGTGTTATTGTGTGTGATTGTACAACTACTTTACACATTGCCTCTGAAATAAGCCTAACTGTTTGTGCCAAACTACTAACGCAGGGGTTAATCTAGGTGTATATCTCCCTTACCCTGACTAAAGTGAGGGTTCCTGCTTAGACGGAGTGCAAACTGAATGCCAACCAGAGACCCCATTTCTAACACTGGTCATGCCCTAATACTCAGTCCAGGTCTAGTATATTGACGATCTGCTGGTGGCGTCAAATACAATGCAAGTAAGATACATAGCCCTGTTGGATCACTTAGCTGAGGATGGACAAAATATGTCCCCAAGTAAGCTGAAGTACTGTCAGAAAGAGGACCAGTATCTTGGTCATCATATTGAAAAAGGAGCAAGGAAGGTGTCACAAGAAAGGATTTCAGCATTCCTAAGGATGACTCGCCAGCTACCCAAAGAGAAATTATGATGTTTTGGGGAATGGTGGGCTACTGTCGTCAGTGGATATCCAACTTTCCCCTAGTGGCAAAACCTTTACAGATGCTGACACACAAGGATTTGTCCGATCCAGTACCTTGGGATAATAATTGCTTGGTTGCCTGAGAAAAAGTCTCTGTTGTGCTCCGGCATTGAGAATGCCTGAATTTGCTGTCGGTGCTTATACCGTTGCATGGTAATACAAGAAGGCCCTTGGCCCCTTTTTGAGCTACACTTGACCCATTAGCAGCAGCACTACACGGGTGTCTTAGATCAGTTGTTCCCAACCTGTGATCCAGGGACCCCTGGGGGTCCATGAAGCCTCCTTAGGGGGTCCGCGACTGCTTAGAAAATTAAATAAGATTAACAGATTAGGTCCAGGGCTTTCAGTACTGACTCAGTGGAGGGTCCCCTGATTCCATTAATGATTCAGAGGGGATCCCCGGGATCCATTAATGATAAAGTGGGGGTCCACAGAAGTCAAAAGGTTGGCAGCATCAGCATCGAGAAGTATGAGAACATTGTGATGGGTCATCCCCTTACCGTCTTTGTGCCCTATTCGGTTGAACTGCTGTTGACCCATACCCACACTCAGTATTTGAAAAATAGCAGGTTGACACATTTACAAACAAACAGTATTGGCAACCAAAAAATGTGATGGTCAAACGATGTACCACACTGAATCCTGCTATGTTAGTGCCCCTTCATGAAACTGACGAAGAAGAGGGTGTTGTAGAGCATGACTGTCTAGATGTCAATGAACTATGCACCAAGCCAAGTATTGAGATGAGCCATTGCCAGGATCTGATTGCATACTGTTTGTGGATGGGCCTTGTTTGAGAGACCATGGAGGAAATTTGAGAGCTACCTACACCATCTGTACAGTCTCAGACGTAGTTGAAGCTCAGTGGCTTCATGGAGTTCCCTCTGCAGAAGTGGCTGAACTAGTTGCTCTTACCAGAGCATGCTGTGTTTCTGGGCAGCAGAGAGTGATAATTTTCACTGACAGTCAGTGCGGCTTTGGTGTGGTCCATGACTCTGGACAGTTATGGTCACAGTGAGGTTTCATGACCTTCTCTGGATCTCCCATCAGGAATGGAGAGTATGTCCACAATTTGATGGAAGTCCTACAATTGCCTACACAAATCTCTGTTTTAAAGTGCCCTGCTAATCGCAGTGGAAATTATTATATAACAGTTGGTAAGAAATATGGACATGAGGTTGCCAAGAATTGTGCTCATAGAGTTTGTAATTTAAATGGAGAATATTGCAATAAGTCAATAGATGAGACCAATTACAACTTCTTGTTGAATACAGCTGATACTTGGGAGAAAGTTAAGATGATGCAAGAGGAAGTACCAGGGGTGGAACAGCAAGGTTGGATCAGAGCAGGTTGTGTTAAAAGGAATGATGACATATAGGTTTTGGCAGATGGAAGACCTGTGTTGCCAGATAGTCTGTTATCCCCTATGGCTCGACATTTTTATGTAAGGGGAAACAGAATGGTCTGTTTGTTTCGGCAGACCTGGTTCAAACAAAGATTCCTACTGATGGCCGTAGGATTGTGTCGCAGATGTGTTGTGCGTCAACAGATGAATTTAGGGACGAGAATTGCAGTGACATTAGGATACATAGGAAGATCAGGTGGTCCCTTCTACAAGATGCAGTTGGACTTCATCGAGATGTCTGTGTGTAATAAGCTGCTATATGTCCTTGTAGTTGTGTGCATCTTCTCACATTGGGTTGAGGATTACCCGACCAGAAGAAATTACAGTCTCATGGTAGCTAAGTTGTTGTTACGGGAGCTCATTCAGAGGTTTGGTTTCCTGACGTTTCTGAAATAAGATTGAGGGTCCTATTTCAACAATAAAGTCTTGAAATTGTTGTGAGCAGCATTGCAGGTGGAGCAGAGACTACTTTCCAGCTATTGTCCGAGCCATCTGGCATTGAGAAACAGATTAATGGGACTATGAAATCCAGATTAGCTAAAGTGTGTGCTTCGACATCTTTGAAATGTCCTGATGCTTTGCCTTTTGTATTGATGAGTCTTCCCAGCATTCCTGATCAGAGGACAGAATTGTCCTCCCATGAAATAATCATAGGCAGAGCAATGAGACTGCCAGCTGTGCCCACGAATGCACTTGTGAACATTACAGATGATTTGATTCTTGACTACTGCAACTTGCTAAGTTGTTGTTACGGGAGCTCATCCCGAGGTTTCATTTCCCGACTTCCCGGGAATAAGATCGAGGGATCTATTTCAACAATAATGTCTTGAAATTGTTGTGTGCAGCATTGCAGGTGGAGCTGAGACTACTTTCCAGCTATTGTCCGGAGGCATCTGGCATTGTGGAAGAGATTAATGGGACTCTTCAATCCAGAATAGCTAGAGTGTGTGCTTCAACATCTTTGAAATGGCCTGATGCTTTGCCTTTTGTGTTGATGAGTCTTTGCAGCATTCCTGATCAAAGGACAGGATTGTCCCCCCATAAAATAATCATAGGCAGGGCAATGAGACTGCCAGCTGTGCTCGCGAATGCGCTTGTGAACATTACAGATGATTTGATTCTTGACTGCTGCAAAGGACTGGTTGACATGGTGCATTCTGTATCTCATCAGGTTGGAGCAGCCAGCCAGGTTGGAGTTGCACACCGCTGGCCGAGTCGGTGCGACCGCACCGGTGGGCCAGGAGGGGTTGTGAAGGCTTGGTGTCTGCAAAGCCCCACAACTCATGATGTGGCGTCCTTACCGCCGGGTTCGTGGCGGTAAGACCACCACGGCAAGGCTGTCAGTCCCATGACCACCATCCTCATAATGAGGGCCTAAGTTTTCCAGAAGGATGTGTGCCTCAAGCTAATTCGAAGGGGACTGAAAATTCTGGCTTCAGTGACAGTGAGGATGAAGGACCTGCACAAAGGAGGTCAAAAAGAATGAGTGCCCTGTTGAAGGTACTCTGCACCTCAATGGACATATTTTGCTGCCAGTGATAGGGAGAAAGAATTCTGGAAGTTTTGGGGTAACGCTCCAGATCCAACTGAACCTCGTTGAATTAAGCATTTTGCTTGAGTTTTTATTTGAGTTTTCTTTATTGCTGGGTAGCGTGAGGCATTTCATACTGAATGTGATTATTAGTGAATTTGAACGGTGCATATTTTAGAGACAGTTGTATTGACTTTAATAGGGAAGAAAGAAGAGTACAGCGGCCCGAGGCATAGGTGAAGGAGCGTTGGGTTGCCATTTAAAAGAACATGGAGTGGGTCTAAGGAAGTCTCAAAAGGATTTTGTAAATAAAATGAAGCATTACATTTATTGGACTTTGTTTTGCCATTTGCATAGGTGGAACCCCACAGAGAAGATTCTGCTGCTGCTATATTCCACCCAACATCCGCTTATAGAGAAGACATCGAAACTAATAAACATAATAGATGTAGATATACATTGATAGCCTCATTAATAGGTGTAGTTGTAGCACTAATTGGTTTGCTTATCAGGTCATAGTCACCACATCTATTGCAGTAGAAGACAAACCCATAACTATTCTAACACCTTCACATCCTGCTGATGAGAGTACATGTTATTCACTTAACAAGAAGGAATTACACATAGATGCTTATTTTAGATTGCTTTATAAGCACATTGACACAATGGATGCAAGGGATTGCTACATGTGTACGTAATTACCTGCATCAGCTGCAGATTGCATTAACTATCACCATATTCCTTTGACTTATGGAGTCACATGTAACCTTTTGTTGAGTTTGTTTTATGGGACAGGACATTTCAGTATAATTTTTGAAACTATGATTTAGTTCCTTCAGAGATCCCATCATTAGAGCATCGAAATTGTTGTTCTGCTCCTAAGGAGCTAAAAATAATTGCAAGATTCTTTAGACCTGCTAAAACATTAGATACTGTCTATGCACATCAACTCAATTAGGCCTGTAGTCTAATAGATGTTGAGAAGAAATTTCTAAATTTAGTTGAAGACAGGAGGAGAGTTTTGGAAGCTAAGTCAAAACCAGAAAAGGATCTTAGGAATCAGCATAAGTGGGTTAGAGAAGAAATTGAGCATCAAGTAGCACGGAATTTAGCTGCTATAATTTTGAATTGGAAACATAAGGGAAGATTGTGTATCTGGACAGACAAACCTACAGTGGATACTGTATTTGTGGGAAGGAGTGAATGTGATCCTACTTTTGAAGTGAGAGGAAACTGGCGGTTATTATGGATGGAGATTTCTGATTCCTGGTCCTTTTGTGTAGCCAAATGGGCTTCATAGAATTATGAAGTTTGAATTTAATGCTTAACTCCCTGTCCCCCAACACTCTGAAAAGATCCAAAAGAGAACCGACTTCCATGCATGCTCCAGCACACTTTCAGGTCACAAATTACAGTCTTTCTAATATGCTTATTGAGTTATGAAACAGCATGAAGGAGCTGCATGCAAACATCAAGGCATGAATTCAAAACTGTTTCTGTATTTTGCTTAGTGTAATAATAAACATGCATTAGTAAGTGTTATATAAATGGATACTAGCGCCATCACTCATATAAACAATTATATCTGACATGCTTGCTGTGGATACAATATCTTATTATATCCAGAGCCTGGAAAAAATTAACAACCTGCCTCTAAATCATAGTTTATCTCTTAAATACTTGAGAATTGATACGCGGAAAGTCTTTGTTTACTGGACGGCACTGGTGTAAAGCTGTTAAGCTGCAGCTAGTTCCCAGCCAGAAAAAGGAGTGGTGGTCCTTTAAGTGAAGTATTTGGGTCAGCTCAGCTGGAACTGAAAATAAGAGACCTCCCTGACCCCCTGCAGGTTGCTGCTCTGAACACAAAGCAGAACAAGCATTTGCAATGCAACGGGTCTCGCGTTTGCTCATGTTAGAGCTGATAGCGTTGTAAACTCCTAACCCTACTTTTCACCTATCGGCAAAAGTGCATTTATGTACATAATCCGAAAAAGTACAATTAACTATGTAAAGCCCTCGACTTCTGCCAAGCGAAATCACGCTAGTAAATTAGAGAAAAAGTAGTCCACGAGCCGGACAGAAAACAGCGAGCCTCGCATGTTTTCTGTACTTGGTCGATACGCTCGAGGAGGGCTAGCCACTGGAAAAGCCATGACGTATGCATGCCTTCCACTAATGAAAGCAAGCAGATTTTATTAGGCAAGCCCACGAACCAATGAAAAACACTGATGTGACGTCGACAGGGCTCCGAGCCCTTTTCTAAACACTAAAGCGTCTTGCTGCGATACGCATGCACGAGCGCATGCAACGCAGGCTTGACCCTAAAAAGCGTGGGTACCTCTGAATATGTCCAGTTTTTGATTATACTGGGACAAAGTCAGCATTTTTACCTGAAGCCAACCTGGATCATAGATTCAGCTACATAATAACTCTCAGAATGGGGTTCTGGCTTGATGCCCCTTATTTTCAGCACTGGAATAGACACAGTTTTCTTGTAGACATTGTCATGCACTGATGCATAGGAGCTCACAGGCAAGTACTTTGGCTAAAATATTCCTTTTTATAGATGTTTCACTATTACACTTATTCCTCCACTTCTGAGGGAGCTCATCTCCACTCACACTCTCCTCACCTTAACTGCCCTGCTCATCCCCTCACTTCCTGACCAGTCACCTGGGGAAGGCAGTGGTGTCCAGTGTCCTGCCTCTGGATGAGGGACGGCTCTCTGCCACATCCCCATTGTCCTCATGACACAACAGACAAGTATATAATATGCCCCTCTACTTCTACTAGAGATGGTCAAACTCACTTTCTGCACTCACTCAGTATGGTATGGAGGGATGGAACAACCATTTTCCAGGGCTGATTTTAGTTCCCAGTGCACCACTTGACATATGAGCCACTTTGCTGCCACCCAGCCCTTTGTATATAACACTTCCTCTTCAGACACACACACAAACTATATAGTGACTGGCGCTTGTCCCTGTAAAAAAAAAACATAAAAAAACAAATAAGCATTAGTAAAGCCAATAGGTCTGGCTTAATGTGTGAACTCATATAAAGATACGTATGCTAGAGAATTAGTGGGACGAGCCAAGACAGCCAACGAAAGGGCCAAACCTGACTCTCAGAGCCAGATCTCAAGCCAAAAAAACATTCATGTTGACTAACACATTTAAAAATATTTAATAATACACTGCATCTGCACCATGATGATGTCAAGTTACAGAATGATGCTATCACCGACCTGTGGTTACAATGCGCAGAGTACTAAATAGTTCATATTTGGAGAGAAATATGAACTACAGGAAAAGGCATGAAATCCCAGTCCACTGTGCCAACCTCAATTTGCTCTGAACTATTCAGAACAGAGAAGGATGAAGTAAGACTGGGGCAGAGGGATGAAAGGGGAAATGTGTTTTGTGTCCTTCAGAGAGATGTGAAACTTTATTGTGAAATTAGTATAAACATATGAGTGTAAATAGAGTCAGCTGATTCCACCACTCCACCAACCCACTCACTCTTCATTCATATCCCACTAGAAACACTGCACGTTCTCTGAGAATAAATCTCAAAGCCTTGTGTTTTTTTTAGTGATGGATTTCGAGATGCTCACCAATTGTCTTGTTTTATTAGTGTATAACTAGATGAGCAAGAAGAGAAATGTGAACACCAATTACATACAATCAGATACCTACACTAGTATGCATAAGTAGTGGACCCCTTTTACATCTCTGGTAGTGTGAAGGGACTCCTGGGTTGATTTATTCTAGTTTTGTTGAGTGTTCTATATATTGCAGTATTCCAGTTTATAACTGCTCTGCTTGCACAAGCTATCTTTTAATCAGTAATTTATGCAATATGACTTTGATCTTCGTGAGTGCCTCAAAGAACAGGTGCTCTTTATTACACCTTTTAAAAACCTATATCCTATGGTTAGAAATGTAACAGTTTCCATAAATAGAACTTTATATAACGTTTACCCAATCCAGTGGGAAATAACGTGGATTTCTGCACCAAAACCCTCAAGCTCTGTTGTTTACTGGGGCTTTTTAGCTGGTAAATATTTACCTTAGGAAAACTCATAGGAGTCAGAAAATGGCAACACACCCGTTGTTGTGACACATGAAACAGACGCTTTTGTGGATGTCTCATTTTAACAAGGCACTCATAATCGAGGCCTAAAAGTTAATCTTTGGCACACAGTGGTGGCCGGTAATTTTAGGAGAGAGGGGGGCGGGTGGGAAGCACACTCACACTCACACTCATTCATTCACACACGCACGCACATCCATTCACAACACTCATCAACATTCAAACATATACGCACACACCAAACATTCATTTAATAAACACACACACACTTACCTTCAGCTCGGAGGTCCCAAGAGGGTTGGGACTGCTGCCTTCCCTCATTGACTGACCTTAAGTCAGTCAGTGAGGGAAGGCAGCAGTCCCAAACTTCGTCACAGAGTGGGATGGGGTCAGTGAGACTTCTGACCCCACCCCACTCTGTGACTAGGTGCCACTGATTGACACTCACCCTGGGTGCCTTAGGGCTTAAACCTGAAGCGCCCAGGTCGGAGTCAATGGGTGACGCTTCCCCTCGCCACCGAGGGGGTGGGCCTTAAGGCACCTTTGCTGAGCCGAGGAGGTCACTCCCATAGGAGCTGTGACCTCTTCAGCCCAGCAAAGTTCAGCTCAGGCAGCCAGGAGTCTGAGCAAATCGTGCATGTCTTGCTCCTGGCTGCCTGAGCTGAACATGAAGAGTGTCTGTCAGGTTGACCTTTGCTCAGCCTGACAGGCACTCTTCATGAGGGGCAAAAGGTGGGGTGTGTGGCCTCTCTGCCCTAAAGGATGGGCCGATGCTGTTGGCACATTCACAAATTCTCTCTGAATCTTTTAGTCTCCCAGATATCACTATGCACAATAATTCATTTATAAAGTTAATTACTAACCTGTAGCTGAATATTTTTCTTTCTTTTTTTTGTCCTCAATCTACCTAAGTTCTCGGATCGAAGATCAAAAATTGAAACCAATGACAAACTGATCATAGGAACAGCGCTAGTCAGGAAATTCTGACATACAAACTAGGATCCTCGGGTACACTGTTGACACACTCAGGTTGAGGCAAAGCACAATTACATTTGCATTGGGTGCAGTTTAAAGAGATGACCAAGTCCAAGATGCCAACTAAGCTCTTGACTTCTTATGAGATCTCAGAAGCCAGGCAAGATGACTTAGTTTCACATCATCAAGCTCCACAGGAAGTGGCATCGCTGCCTTTTCCATCATCTATCTGCTGAGGAAAAGACATCACTGTTTTGCCACTAAAACCATCTTTAAAAGAAGAAGCCAGACAAAAGGACTTCATTTTCCATTAGCCATCTGCACAGGAAGTGCCATCAATGTATTTCTTACGTCCATCTACATAGGAAGTCACTTCCTGCCTTCTTCATCCTTCAGTCAGCTCCTCAGGGTGTTCTCGGCAAAGGACGGACACAGACAAGGGTGTTGCCAGTTTATACTTGTTAGGGCCAGGTAAAACGTTAGACCAGAGTGCTGTGTCATTGATATAATCATATGCCTCATACAACACCTATACAGCCAATGCCCACAATTGAACCCAGATGAAGAAAACACAAAATCTCCCAATTCACAGACAAAACCTCATACGTATCCAACTAAGATACACCCTCAAACTACAGAACACACATTCCAACTCATGCTTATTTTTGCATTTCTTTTATTATTGCTCACCTAGCAGCACTCAGTGCACCAGATATTGCAGACATTATCACCTACCACAAGCTTGCTGCCTCATTATCACAGAAACATGGTTCACTCCTACATCCTCAAAAACCTACACATCCTCCTTCCCACAGGTTACAGCATCCATCATGTGGACTTTGTGCATATGGGAGGAGGCCTCGCTGTCAACCAAAAGTCCTCATGGTCCTGCAAGCTAGGCAAGCAAGTGACACTCAATGCCATGGAGCTACCGTCATGACACTTCCTACTCTATGCAACTCAGACTGCCACTTTCGATCTCATTTACAGGCCTCCCAGATAAATCAAGGACTTTAATGGTGAATTCTGAGAACGCCTTGTCACCTTTCCCATTCAACACGACCAGAGCACCGTTTTGGGTGATTTTAACTTTCCAGACAACACAAGCTAAAGAAATACAGCAAGTGAAACCTTCGCCATCTCTGTCTCCTTGATCTGTATCTTACCAACAAACCAAGGTCAACCAATAGAGAAAACCAAATTTTGAAATCCTTCAAAGTCTTTTCCTTTGACAACCTAATGCATCACCTTAATTATTGCCTTATCAACTCCACGCCTAACACCCTTCTTTATGACTTCAACAGTGTTTTTTGGAAAACTATTTAAACTTCCATGCTTCAACAAAAATATGCAGGAGCAAGCCAAAGCTTTTAGCACACTGGTACCTAACTGACAATTATCTAAAGAGAGGACCGAAAATGGAAGACAAACTGTTCTAGGTCTGAGCATGCTCATCCTCACCAAATGAGAATTAATTTGCATTTTGGGACTTGCATTTCTGGATTTATTATTGATAAATAAGACGACAAGTCCCAGAATGCAAAAAAACCTGGGCTGGAACAGCTAGCTACGCATAGACCTTGGCAGCTTGACATGGCTGCTTAGCATTATCAATCACATTTACATTATGCAAAGATATGTTTATGTTTGTTTCCATAACAATCTCTGACTCTCTGTTTCTCCCTCTGATCTAAAAAACTATCATTGCTTCCTGATCACCCTTCTCCTGACTGAAACTGCATCAGCCAGGCTGAAGGTTGTGCTAGTTACTCTCCCTTTGGGCAGTGGGGCCGAAGCTTTCTTTTCTGCCTTCCCTCCATCTTGCTCATTCTCATATCATCCTCCAAGCTGCCACCAACCTATAGCAACAGGCTGGGATGCAGTGCAGACTTTTCACATTTTGATTAACCTACTGCGGGTATGTGCATTTGGAAGTCAAGGAATAATGGGTATGCAAAAGAGATTTGTGAGGGTTGGTTTCTGAATATTACACATTGCAACTAATGATACCAAGTAGCTTTCTATTGTGCTTGCTACCTTACTTGTTACATATGTATGTACTGTAATTAAAAGATGTAGTTGAGAGAGAAGCGTTATCATAAGTGATGGACTGACAGCACTGCTGTGAGCTCTGGGCCCCCACCAGCTATAATAATTACTGCGTAACGATTTGGGGATAATATTTTTATAAATTTTTGTGCTCAAATGCCTTGCCTCAAGCTGGAGAACATGTTTTATAGTTCAGTTCTGCTGAGCTGACAAAATTCCAGCATAATTTCAGGAGCCAGCCATAATTCCAGCATAATCCCAGGAGCCAGACTGAGACCTGCTTGAACACTCAACTCAGGCCGTGATTCCTGTCAGCACAGGAGAATCTTACCAGGCAAGTGGCACTCTATTATAGATGTAGCTCAGGTCATAAGAAACTATTTTATTGATTATATTCTGCTTTATTGACTTCTTAATTTGAAGCCTTTACCTCATCTATATTTATTATGCCACATTATATCATTATGTTTTTATGTCCTATATTGTTTAAGCAATTATGCTGTAGGCTACTTAAGACATATATTGTTACTTTTGATTATTCTTCAATAATATATTCATTTACCTTACACACAATAGAGATGAAAATGACAAATCAGCACTCCTATAAAAGGAAACAAACTGGCTCTACACCTCCAGTTAAATCCAAGGTTGTGGAAGCTGCTGAGCCTTCATTGAGCAACATATTGGAGTGAAAACATCAGATTCATGCAAACGAATCTATTAGTGCTGATATTAAAAACATTCAGAGAGATTTAGCTGTGTTTTCAATAAAAGTTACTGATAACAAAATAAAAATCAGAGATAATAAAATAATTATTGACCAGATCCTCCCAGTTACTTCAAACGTCCTTCTAATGAAGAAATTATTTTGGGATTTACAGAACTGAAATATACAATGCAATTGAAGAATCGTTAATCTACCAGAGAACATAGAAGGATCAGACTGTAGATTATATTTGGAGAACATGATGCACAAATTGCCAAATATAAAATTTAGAGAGAAATTTGAAACTGACAAAGCCCATCATGTTCCTTCTTTGTAAACCAAGCAAAGTTAAGCCTAGACATGTTATTTTCAAAGTCTTTCGGCATAATCGACTGGTGATGATCAAGAAAGTGTTTTGAAAGATTCCATCTATAATTATTGAAGGCAAAAAAATGTTTTTGTCAACAAGATTTTCTTACTACAAAAGAGTTTACATCTTTAAGGCACATATTGAGAGAAAGTGGCTACAAACATGGTTTCTTTCATCCTCCAACCACGATGATCTGGAAACATGACATCTCAAAATTCTTTGCATTCATTTTTTAGTTCAACATCACCCCCTATCAATGGACATTTTAGGGCTCAGGATCTCTGAATAAATTGACCAATCTAATCCTGGTTAAATATGTTTATTGATGCTCTGCCCTAAACATGTATATTCACAAGTGTATGAAGTTTGTAGTGCTGTTGTTCTGAATATGTACGTCTGTGTCTCATACTTTATTTATATGGTCACTGTTTGTCTTTTTACATTTCTTTGTCTCTTTTTCTTCTTTTTATTTATAAAGGAGTTACCTTCTCTCTTTACTCTTTCAACACTATATTTGTACTTTGATTCCTACTTTGATAGTTATTGTTCTCTCCTTTTACCACTGTATTCCCTATGGCTAGTTCACATAATCTAAGAATTGTTTCTTTAAATATTAAGGGATTAATGCATACTGTTAAAAGGAGGAGATTTTCAATTATCTGTCCAGGCAGAAAAATGATCTCTGGAAACACCTATTGAGGGTAAGCTCCTGGCATATATGAATAAGCAGTGGCAGGAGACATAAGGCCTGATATAGATTTTCGCGGACAAGTTACTCCGTCAACTATTTTCTAAAAAGATCTTAGACAAACAATCAGATTGCAATGGTAGATATGTTTAATTTAAAGTTAAAATTGATTCTTTTGTTTTACACTTAATCAATATCTATGGCCCTACAGGGTATGACCCTTTATTTAGGAAAATCATAACTGCAGAGATCATTGGTCTTGGTAATTTTTCTTTAGTTGTAGGGAGTTATAGCAATTTGCTATGTGATCCTTTATTGGACAGATTATCTGCTGTCAATTATAGACCTCCTAAAACCACTCTTATATTTAAAGTCTTTTTTTAAGAACACCAAGTTAGTTGACCATTGGAAGCTTCATTTTCCAACCCATAAAGAGTTTACATTCTTGTTGCTAATTCGTTTCTTTCCCACTCCAGAAATGTTTATCTTTTGTCTTCAAAAATATATGTTCATACATTTCACAACCTAATGTGGGGTGAATACATATTTCAACAATGCTTTGATATATCTATTCGTTAAGAGTGACCATTTCACTACTTCCTTCTCTAGATGGAAAATGAATGTAGATATTATCTTAAATACTAAGAATAAGTTGAGGGTTTTATCCTCTATTGAAGATTATTTTATGTGTAGTTATACAAAAGCAGTTTGAAGGTTGTTTGCATTGATGCTTTTAAATCTTATGTTTGAGCTTTAACAATGTATAGCAATCTCAGGAAAGACATTTGACAGAAAACAATTTTATACTAACCTAGCAAACATAGAGAAATAATTTTCCAGAGGTGGACATTTTTTTTATTACATCCAATAATAATACATATAAATTGAAGCAACAGATTCTCTGCTATGAACATAACTCATTCCTTAGTAAACTGGTGGGCCTTCAGATATTTATTGAGAAAGCAAACATTTATTTTAGTTCTAATACAGCAGGTACATTGCTAACTAATTATTTACATATCAAAAATATAGAACCCAAATATAGTAACGACAACACTATGACAATAACTTGACACTTTGTTGATGTACTTAAACATTTAACTTGAATCTATATAATAAACCGTAACCTTGATCCTAAAGATATAGATATATTTCTACAGGTTTGTAATTTCCCTGTAATTTCTCATCTTCACAGATTGTTTATAACATGTGATTACTATGAGAACTCATTTTAGCTATTAAATCTCTTAGGAAAAGAAGGCTCCTGGCCCTGATGCCATACCTGCAGTATTTTGGCAAGCGTTTTCTGCTCAAATGACACCATATTTATTTACTCTCTTTGCAGAATGTAGTGAAACTGGTGAATCCGGCTCATTTAAAGAAGCTCTGATAACAGCCTTCCCCAAAGCAGACAAAGGTCCCACTATACTATCTAATTACCAATGTATTTAATTAATAAATCATGTCAGCAAAATACAAGCTAAAATATTAGTGAATAGACTCGTTAAAATACACAGTAGTAACATTAATACTGATCAGACAGGTTTATAAAATGTAGCCTTTCAGCAAATACTATTAGACTCATATGCCTTACATTAGACAGTATCCCTTCTATACAAGCTACCATAGATCCACTTGTATCATTTGCTGAAAAATCATTTGATAAAGATAACTGGCAATTTATATTTTATGTTATGAGAATTTTCCATTTTGCTGATCATTCTACAAAGATGGGCGCAGCTCTATACCCTCAACCATCTGCTAAGTTGTTTGCGAATGTCTTTTTTTCTTTGTCCTTTCATTTACACATAGGTAGTAGTGACAGTTGTATGTTATTTCCTAATTTCTTTTTATTAGCTATTGAACCCTTTCTTTGTCTAATGAGAAATCTAGAAGGAAATAGGATATCTGCAATAGAAATGTTGCTCTTAGAAGGTCTCCCTGTGCTGCTGATGTTCTAATTCAAATCATATTGCTTTTATTGAATGTTTATTGTTCATAGACATATTTCATCATATTATTATCCCTCAAAATAAATGTGAGGTACAATTGAAGCTATTAAAATGGCAATTGTATTATATTGTTTTTATGCTCCCTGTTCAAATTCCTTTTACCTTCTTCAAGTTTATAGACATATTTATTTCCAAATGTATCTGGAAGAATAAAATACCTACAATTAGGTCCAATAAATTAGTAACATGTAAACTAAATGGTGGTAGTGGCTTACCAACTTTTCTCAAATACCAAAAAACATTCTCATTAAACAGAGCACATTATGGTTTCAGGAGCCTAAATCGTATAGTTTGCTTAAATGAGTTGACATTGAACAAAATAGAGCTACCCCAGGTCTGTTATACCCACTCCTTTATCTACGACCAATTTAAATTTATTTAATAAATCTTCTTTTTTCCAGTCTTAAAGTCTTTAAAATACATATTTATGGTATAATGCTTTAATTAAACTGGATAATAATCTTAGATTATTGCGCTCATGGATTGATGAAGCAGTTTTCTTCTTGCATGATACTTGAAAGAAGATGTATTCTTATCCTTCTGAGAAATGCAAAATAGGTTTAATGTACCACTGTCAGATTATAGTAAATAAGAATTATTGTGTAGTACAATTCGAAATAGCTTTTATAATACATATAGAAATATCACAATAATTTAAAGGATCCAAGTAATTTATGATTGGAGATTTCTGGAATAGTGATTTATCTCTATCGCTTTCTAAAGAAAATTGGCAAAAGATATGGTTTCCAGTACCTCAGGCCCATTACCTGCAACTTTATATTAAAACAATACGTATGTATTGTAGAACTGCTTATGGACTCCCCAAAAGTTATTGCAAGCCAAATTGATTGATTGTTCAATTTTCTGGCATTAGAAATTGCTTGATATTTCTAAATTTTACCTTGAAGTTTGGAATATTGTTACAAAGTTTCTTTGTATTACTGACATTTTAACATACATATTCATTATAAGAAATGTATTTGCATGAATGTGTTTATTTTCCCATCACCACAAGAAAGTGTTTGATTTTTAATATCCTCAGCTATTAAATCATTTTATTCCAATTGAGAAATATTACTCAGATTTTAGTACATAGATGGTGGCACTGGATAACTTTTGCAAGAAATGAGCGAAAGTCTGTATTATTGGTTCCATAAAAAAATGTATCTTCATTTTAGATGTTTTGGAAACCAACTGATGATTACATTAATATGTTGAATTTGTTTCTTTATCATTTTTTAAAGTTTGACTAATAATTGTTCATTATTGTGACATATATTGTATAGGTAGCTCTATTGTATTATCTGCTAGTTGACCTTTTTTATTATTTTCTTTTATTTCTTGCATTAACTGTCTCATTAATGAGGATCATTCTATCTATAAGACATAATTGTTATATAAGATCATTCCTACGTATTGCAGTCCTTATTTACACTATATATTTGTGTTACATTTTCTGTATTGATGATATAAATCTAATAAAATATATTTGAAATAAAAAAATGTTATTTGTCGATCTAACGTTCAATAACTAAGCCACCTCAGAAAGGAAGATAGAGGCTTTGTCGGTTGGTCATCCCTACATAACTGTTGCATTTTGATCATGGGATAATGAAAATGAAAAGAGCCCACTGCACAGGTCAGGCCCTCCACTATTGCAAACAGGGGTACTTAGAGGAAGCCATGAGAATGTGCAGGAGGAGAATGGGATTACAAACCTACAAAATAGTTTGCTAATTGTTTTTCTCTGAGAGTTCTGTAAGACCTTGGATGGATCCACAGTCAGACATGTGGCTTTTGCTTTGACTGGTGTTAGGTATTGGTCACTTGGAGGATCTGTTGAGCCCCCTTCTAGATTGTCTGAAAAAAGGGTGACAGCTCTCACTAGCCACAATACCACTTAACAGAACGTAGTGCACATAGAGGTATTACATGCAGTGAATAAAATGTAAAAGTATTAGCGCCTGGGCCCAAAGTTTTACCAGAAGCCCATGGCCAGTGCTTTTGAATGTCACTGTGCCAAAATCAAGGCTCCATAGTCTTGATCCCACCTCATGCCTCTTTAACCTATTACCAAATGCTCTCTGACTCTTTCTCTTTCTCTTTTGGGTTCCTTTCTACCTTGGCCATGTTTTTTCCATCTATCTCCTTCATTCACCTATGTCAGTTTCCCCCTCTCTTGCCCTGAGTTAAAATCTGAGGTGGAAAAATAAGTACTGGTCCCAAAAAAAGAGTGTTGTTGGGTCCCACCTGCAACCACTAGCTCAAATAAGGCACTGGTTAAGTGTCTTAGGAGGGACTTTAGTAGAAGGAAAGACCAACAAAGGGGGGAAAAACTTTGGCAAACTTAGGAATCTTGATTGAAGATGAAGATTGGAAAGTTCAAAAATAGCAAGTACCAAATGCCTCCCAAGGAGGCATAAGGAGAAAAGAGCCAGCCTAAGTTCAAGAAGTATAATGCAGTAGAAAGTTACAGCTGAAGGAGCATTTGTCAGGGACAATAATGCAATATAGATGTATTCAAACATCAGAAATGATGGAATTCATAAAGCGCGGAACAATTACTGCAACATTGCACAACCCATATGGCATCACACAATATTGAAAATGCCCAAACGGGATGCTGAATGCCATTTTTCACTCATTGCCTTCTTTTATTCTTGGCAAATGATGCGCACCTAGTAAATCAAGCTTTTGTAAAGTCTTGTACTCCATTAACTGATTCCAGTGTATCCTATTATAAGAGGCAAATTATATTTATATCCTTTACTGTGACTTGATTCTAGTCTCTATAATCAATGCAATGTTGAAGATCCTGATCTTCAAAGGAGGTTCAGCAGGTGATGAAGATAGAACAATCTAACAATTTTAAAATTTTCTTGCAAATAAGCCTTGAAAAGTTCCTTGTGTAGCTCAGTTGAGAAATACTTTCAACTAAAAGGAACAATAGTACCCGGTTCAATTGCTGTAGCACAGTAATATTCCCCATGAAAGGGAAGGAAGCATTCCTTTGGCTTGTCAAAAAAGTATGAAAAAAGCATTACACTGCAGTGGCACTCATGATAGCTTAGCCACTATAAAATTACATGTAAAGTCATTTGTCTCATTGCACAGGGACCAATGCTCTAGGAACATAACAATGATCATGAAAAAACTGTGACAATAACTGTCGTAGTTGGACTGTTGCTCGAGACAAGACTGCTGGTTTAAGGATGACAGTACTTATGTTTGTAGGCGACTATGCTAATCCTACAACAAAACGCAACTGTCATCCCAACTCTTCCAGCTCACAAGCAGTACTGCACCAAAAACCCAAAACAGTGAAAGGTGATTTGTGGCAGCCTTTACGCATGGACTCAAGAGTGTGACATCTCAGGGAGAACCATGGTTAAATGGAGATCACCCCTTTCTCACATTAACAACATGTCTTAGTCACACACGCAGGCAATGAAGAAGATGCAGTAGAGTTTTCAATAGCTTTTATTTTAGAAAAACTGCAATCTGCGATAAGTTGCATGTGCTGCAATGATTAGGATAATGAACAGTGCAAGAAACAGAATGGTAAAGACAAGAGTCATTAATACAAAGACCCCCACCATCTTGCAGTATCATGAAATAACATGAAGTGTGAAATATGTCCTAATACCCTTGCATAGTGAACCTAACCTCTAACCTAAAAGAGGGCTAAGTATGTTACACCTCAATCTGCCAATGCCATGTCCATGAGAAGAGCCCCCAACCCTCGTTACCTTGGAATGAGGTATCTAGCTCAGACTCCATAGGGACACGAAGACTGGGTCAGCCTCAAGGTGACGTGCAGCATCGATAGCAGCAATGGCATCTGGTCGGAATCCCTCTGACTATCTGTTAAAGTGAGAAGTATTTATACAGATCTACTTGGACCCCTGGCATAGGTTTGTTCCCAAACAATGGATAACAAGGCGTGCATGAGACCGTAATTAATATAAACAATTCCCTCGAAAGCATGAAGAGGGAAAGTACCTAAAGTGAACACCTACAATTTGTTTGTCTTTGTCGCTTGATCTTGATGCCTCAGCGCGGTGACACTGATAACGCCAACTAAAACATAGGCCTAATCCAAAACAAGGCAGCCATTTTGAAAGATTTAAATAAATAGGTGACCGGGGCACGAGTCTGCAAGCCACAGGCTCAGCTAACTCCTGTATCCCATTAAAACAAACTAGGATTCACTACACCCTCCCCATTGCTATAACAAGTATGACACCATATCGTGACGCCACAGAAGGAGAATGAATCCAAATGCTAAAAATGCTCTGGACTAAAAGCTAAAAGCATAAAAACTAGCTAAAAAAATCCTTTTTAAAACATGTTAAAATCAATAGCTAAAAACATATCAAGAGATATAGGCCCTCATTACAACCCTAGCGGTCGGTGGAGAAGTGGTGGTAATACTGCAAACAGGTCGGCGGTAAAAAAAATGAAATTACAAGCATGGCGGTGACTGCCATGCAAAACCGCCACTTCTCCACTCCGACCGCCAGGGTGGTAACGACCGCTGGGCTGGAGACTTCGGTCTCCAGCCCAGTGGCCGTCACTACACTGCTGGCGGTATCACGACCCCGCATACCGCCATGGATTTTGTGGGGTTCTGTACCGCCACGAAATCCATGGTGGTAGGCACTATCAGTACCAGGGAATACGTTCCCTGGCACTAATAGGGGTCTCCCCTCACCCCGGAGTCCTCTCCCCAAACCCACGAACCCCCTACCACTCCCCAAAGGTGGTAGGACCCCCCTCCCCACATCCCCCCAATATTGACACACACACAACCCCCCACACGCACACTCAAACAACAACTACACATACACGCACACATACACACAGACATACACACAGACATACACTCACACATTTTACATACACACAACCCCCCGCATTCATACACGCACTCACACACCCCCTCTACACACTCACACGCACACCCCCATGCACGCACACAACACACAACAACCCACCATCCCACTCCCCTGACGGACGATCACCTTACCTGGTCCGGTGATCCTCCGGGAGGGAACGTGATCCATGGGGGCTGCTCCGCTGCCAGCTCCCCATCACCAGAACACCGCCACACCGAATCCTGGGGTGTGATTCGGTGGGCGGTGTTCTGATGACGTGGCGGTGGAGGTGGAGCAACCTCCACTTCACTGCCGACCGCCAGTATGGCTGCTGGCGGCTCTCCATCCGGAAAAGGGCGGAGGGCTGCCAGCAGTCATAATACGCTGTGCGGAAAACCGCCTGCACTGGCGGTCTTCAGCACAGCGGTACCTCGGCGGTCTTGCGAAAAGACCGCCGAGGTCCAAATGAGGCCCATAATGTCGACCATGACAAGCACAGCAGGCTAAAGTAAGGACAATAAATGTATACTTTGAATTTGGTATAATAAGCCAATCATCAAATTATTTACAATAGTCAGGATCTTGAAGAGCATCCCCGGAGTCACTGAATGGAAAGGACCCCAAGAAAGAGGCCACATTATCACATATTAGATTGATCACTGGATAGGCAGATGGGTTCATGGAGCAGTAGTGCGTAGTAGTCTCTTGTGCAGGTCCACCTGCAGTAGTGCCATCCTCCATAGTATAACAAGCCAACTCAGTGAGAAAGGAATGCTCATAAGAGGCCTCGCGAATCAGCCTTAGTCTCAAGGGGCACGACCATGAATGAACCCTTATCGGGGACATCAGCAGTTCTTGGTCCACAGGAGACGCTGGCGTAACAACAAGACACACTGTAGACAAATGTTCGAAGAGGCACCATACACAGCAAAAGACTTGTTGCACGCACCATAGTAGTGGTCGGAATGACAATGACCAATAACACACCAATTCCACCAGCAAGGAAGCTTCGAAGATCTGAACCATGCGATCACGGCACAGTTGAGCTGGTGGCAGCGGCTCCATTGCTCTGGGTAGCTGAAAAGACACAACCACTACGAATCAGAAGAAATAGCAGCAATATCCCGCCAATCAATGTCAAAATAATTGGAAAGCTGCCAAAAACACTTCAAAAGAGTGAATGGATGGCCGATGGGATGGCTCCGACGACGGTCTAGAAGATGGACATGAATCCAGACCCAACAACCTTAAAGAAATGGACAATCCCAGCGGTGCTCAAGGCGTTGAAAATTCTGGAAACCAGTTCTCCAAAGTGCTTGGGGAAGTTTGTATTTAATAGGGATTGTATCTCGGCTGATGATATTGCAATCTGCAGAGCATACGTCTCTCTAGCTGATGTCAACGCGTCTTGTTTCTGAAACAGTAGCGCCTTTAGTCTGCTCAGCTTGTCATAATTTATATTAATAGTGTCAATGTGAGGCCACATGTCTGATAATTTTATCTCTTGTGTGGGGGGGGGAATAAAACTTGTCCACAACACGTAATGACCTTAGAGACTAAAATTGCGAAGGCAATTCCTGGTCGCATACCGCAAGAGGCTTGGTCGTTCAGCACCACATAACGTCCATTCAAAAGTACATGAAATGCCGGTCAAACCAAAGGGGACGGGAATACCCTTCAGAAAGCAGGCCAAGTTCACGACCCCCGCATTGCAAAGGCCGTGAAGGGACACCTGTTTGCAAATCATCAAATGACTAACAGTAGCCTCACATTCGCTTCCGCTAAGAAAGACCTCTGTTTCACAGTTCAGACACTTATAATCAAAAAGCAACTCTCACTCTTCTTTAATATAGCTATCGCCCAGTCGCTCGTACCTGCCCACGGCAAGATGTTTCAGGAATTTCGAAAAACAAAAAGTTGAAATGGGCAGAATACTAATGCCATGTAAGAGCCATACTGTTGAAGGAATCTCTGCCACTGTGAAAGGCAGCTTTTCTAACTTCTGTATATGAAGCATGGCGAAACTTGTTGCCCTTTTACCCATTGTCTGCTGTTCTTTGGATAAATTAAAAGCAGTGAACAATTCACTACCGTTAATGTATTTCCATGGAATTCTACCATTTTTCAGTATCTGTAACGTACAACCTAACTGCATGCTCTAAATTAAGCTTCCCCACCCTGTATTTTCCAATCTTGTGTTCCCCAAACACTTTTTAAATCAATAGTGTTCTTCCAGTATTCGTAACCTTCAACTGCAAGACAGGAAACAAAGGAATCTGAATAGATCAGCTTTGTATCAGTTAGCAAAATGTTCCTAATTTTGGAAGGAGGTAACTTGAAATAATATGACGCTGACTTTTTTGTGTCATACCCAGTGAAATAAGTGAACTTATCTAAATAACGTTTTGGGCTCCAATAGGTGGTGTAGAACAGTGTTCCCACTGTGTGTAGTTAAGTACTGGTCTGTGTCTAGTAGCACAGTGCAGGTAGTAATGTTCCCAGTTATTATAACAGAACATTTCCCCATAATTCATTGTATGTCTATATGCATCATCACTTTCAAACACTGAATAGTCCTTCATTTCAGTTAACATAGAATCAACTGTTTGGAGATCCCAATCATCAGATACAACATCAGGTGTAATGACATCTATCATAGAATTTGAACGACCTCAGTAGGCCCGTATATATCAAATGAAACGTCCAATACAATACTATCAGGAATTGGCACAGCTGAAATGTTCACAAGGGACAAGTCTCTTCGAACCTTATGTGAGGAATGATATGGAGTTAAGACTTCATCCACAAGCTCAACTGAGGAGGTAATGACCATTTATAAGCAAAATGAAAACAATCACAACCCCAACCCATAGGAACAATGCAAAAAGTGTCAAACATAAATAGTTCCATAGGTGAATTAAATAGTTATTTTTTTTTGTATTGTATTTTCTTATTGTTTTCACAACTTTACATAGTATACAAGGAATATTTTATACCATTCTTAATTCTACTCGTAGCTCCTCTTGGCTTGATTGACATATATATGTATAAGTTCTGTAGTCTGTTGTAAACATATGTGTTAAATTACTAAACAACTTGAGCAAATATTTACATTCCTAGTTTTCGATTGGCATCGTCAATATTATTTGACAGAATAAAGATAATTATCGTAAAGTAATACAAAGAGGATCTCAAATTGTGTCTTATTATAACGGACTTATAAAGGAAGAACCAGTTCGCTCTGTGATATTCTTGTCGTGCAGCCCCGTTATACTGATAGTCGGGCTCAACAACAGTCAAATAATCTCTTCACTACCCCATCCCGTATCTCAAGGGGTAAATCATGTAGATGATTGTCTTCCTTAATAGGGGATAGTGCTCCCCCCGATGAGTAAGATATATGTGGGGAGGGTAGAAATAAACGTATGTTGTGGGAGAGCGACAGGTGAGAAGGGGGAAAAAGGTAGTTTTGAGTAACTTCCAAGTGTGGGCTAGAAGTTAAAGGCGAGGTAGGTTAATCCAACATAGTATGAGAGGAGATGACGCCCTAATTATGATATATGGGGGCTAGGCCTTAGGGAAGACCTTGATGTAGCGATATGGGTGTGTAACAACCTCTCAAAAGTGTCACTGCTAATGGCCGAGAGATGCAACTCAAAGCGTTGTATGGTGCAGATGTGAAATGGTCAAGGATGGGGGATGTATGAGATCTGGAAAAAAAAGGGGGGCTTTCAAATCAAATTAGGGGAAGGGTGGGGTTAACGTTGCGGGCTTACTGAAGAGAATAAGAAAAGAAAATGGAGGGGAAAGAATGAGGAATCAAAATAGAGAAGAGAGGGGTAAGGGGGTACAGGAATATAAACCAATATGAATGTGGAAATAAGATTGGTGGTGCTAGGGATGATAACAATAAGAACTGTAATGATGACAATAATAGTAACAGTAATAGGAACAACAGCAGCAGTGACCGAGGGGGGGAGAAAATCACACATAAGCAAAGGGGGAGATTGTGATAATGGGGATAGAGTGGAGATGGTGGGGCAGACGGGGCAATAACAATGCAGGGGGGGATGGGGAAGTTTAAGGGGCATGGGGATGATGGAAGGGAGGATGGGATGAGTGATGACTGACAGCTAAGGATAAGAACGAGGGATCGGCGAATCCACTGAAAACTGTGTGATAGCTTTCTGTCGGGGATCATTATTGGATTATGGGGATACAATACAATAGGGGGTGGCTGTGTATATTTCGGTGTTGTAAGGGGCACGTTCCTGCTGCATAGGTTGGTTGAGATTTCTTTGAAGAGGATTTAGTCCTGTGGCCCGAGAGAAAGGGTGACCAGGTCTGTAGGAACACTTCTGTTCTATCCTGTAAGCTGTAAATGAGTTTTTCATGGGTGGCTGCTTGATACATTGCCACCAACCATTCTTCATGGGAGGAAGCGGCCGCTGCACGCCAGTGTCTAAGAATACATAATTTTGCCGTGGCCAGCGCCGTATGTAGTAGTCGGCTTTGTGTTCGAGAAAGATTGTAGAGCTCCCCAGTACCGTGCAGCAATAGGAGAGATGGGGTGAGGAGTGGTGGGAGAGGTAGGGCTTCCCGGAGGGTGTTTCCCACTGACCGCCAAAAAGGTTGTGTGGCCGGACAGTCGTGTAAGATGTGAATTAGATCACAGCGTGCGTGCGGGCATCTCCAGCAGGTTGCATGGGGTAGGAGTCCTGCTGCTCGTAGTTTCTGTGGGGTCCAGTACCAGTCATGTAGGGTCTTAAAGAGAAAGAACTTTAGGTGGGCCGCAAGTGCTCCTCGATCTCTGGCTTTGATCAAGTCAGCCCAGTCCTCTAGGTCATAGTCGGTCTGTAGGCGTGTCTGCCATTTATTCTTAAGAGAGTTCAGGAGGGGGAGTGAAAAGAGGTGCCGGTTCAATAATGCCTGCAGTCCGGATACTGCTCCCTTCAGTTGCCCCCAAGTTTCCAGGTAGCGTAGTACTGGGGAGAGTGGGAGTCGTCGGGGGGAGGGTCCTAGCCGTTGTATCAGACAATGTCGGAGTTGGAGATAGCGCCATAAATAATATTCCGGGAGATCGAATTCTGCCTGGAGTTCTCTGAATGTTTTCCAGGTATCCCCCGATATGAGTTGGTCTACTCGCATGATACCTCCTTGATGCCAGTCCCTCCAGACAATAGTCTTCCCCCCAATCTGAAACCCTTTATTGCCCCATAGTGGGGCTCTGTTAAGGGATCGGTGCACCTGTCGCCAAACTTTCCTCATGGCTCCTATCATGGGATTGGTGGGTCGGTGGCCCATCTGGCCTGTATCATAGAGCATCTGAAGGCCATAGGAGGCACCTGTAAGTGCTCGTTCTACGTCCACCCATAGTGGTGGGTCTCTTGAATTCGGGAGTAGGAAGACCAGTTGCGAGAGGTGTAGTGTGGAGGCATAATGTTCAACCGAGGGGAGGTTTAGACCACCACATTCACGTCGGGCTAACAGTGTGGATCTGGGTAGTCGCGGGCGTATGGATCCCCAGGCGAAAGCGCGGATGCGGCGGTCTATCTCTCGTAGAATAGATAGGGGTATATGCAGGGGGAGCATGCCTAGGACGTACCGAAATCTTGGTAAGGTCACCATTCGCACCGCTTGCACTCTGCCCCACATAGAAAGGCCCAACTGGCTCCACTTCTCGAAATCCTGCTTCATATTACTGAGCAGTGGGTCTAAATTATCTGCCACTATGTTATCCAGCCCTGTGTTTATGTCGATGCCTAAGTACCGGAGACGGGATTGTTTCCATTTGACCGGAAGTCCTTGTGTTGAGGTGCTGACTGTGACTGGGGATAGTGGTAGGGCTTCGCTTTTATCCCAGTTGATCCGATACCCCAAGAGATGTTCAAATTCCATTAGTATCTCTATAAGGGCTGGGAGGGAGTTGGATAGATCTGTGAGGGAAAGTAAAATGTCATCTGCATAAAAATAGATGATGGAGTTCCCACCTGGTAGCAGGATTCCTGATATAAGGTTGGAGCTACGGATAACCGCTGCTAAGGGTTCTACAGCTAGTAGGAATAGAAGAGGGGACAGTGGACAGCCCTGACGTGTCCCTCTACGAATCGAGAAGGTTTCCGAGAGAAACACTCCGCAGTTCACCTGGGCTGTCGGGGAATCATAAAATAGACGCACTTTATTGATGAAACTGTCCCCTAACCCAAAACGTTTTAGGATTTCAAAAAGGTACCACCATTCTATTCGATCGAATGCCTTTTCGGCATCCAATGAGAGGGCTAAGGCTTCCTCTTGCTTATCTCGTGCTGACCAGATAGCATGAAAGAGTGTGCGGAGGTGATTCCTTGAGGAGTGGCCCGGTACAAAGCCTACTTGGGTGTGGTGAATTAGAGAGGAGATAACTTTTTTGAGACGGGAAGCCAATATCCCCGCCAATATCTTAATATCCCTGTTGAGAAGGGAGATGGGGCGGTAGCTTCCGCTGAGAAGTGGGTCTTTTCCAGGTTTTGGTAAAACTGTGATAGAGGCTTTATTAGAAAGAGGGTGTAAAGAGCCCTCCTGGTCTGACCCTTTGAATGTCTCGTATAAGACTTCCACTGTGTCGGTACCCGTCCATTTATAGAATACGGATGTGAACCCATCCTCTCCCGGTGCTTTGTGATATGATGGTTGGCTATTGTCTGTTGTATCTCTACATTACTAATGTCGCCTTCTAAAAGTGCCCTGCCGTCAGCTGAGAGACAGGGCATATGTGCTCTCTGTAGAAAAGTGTCTAGACGAGTAGTGTCCTCGACCGTTTCTGAGGTATATAGGGCTTGATAGTATCGGCCGAATTCAGCCGCGATTGCCTGGGGGTGTGTGATAAGTGTGTTATCTTGGGTGCGTATTGCTGGTATGGCTAGTGTGGCTTCTAGTTGGCAGAGTTGGGCTACCAGCAGGCAATCTGCTTTCTCCCCGTGTTCATAGTGTCGGCCCTTCAACCTTTGTTTTTTATTTTATTTTTAATATATTTTTATTATTTTATCGGCCAAGTGGCCACATTGAGATAAAGTACAAACTGTTACATCATGTTTCATCGTGTATTACACAAATAACTATTACGTATGGGCAAAACGCTATTCTCGTATGCGTGTAGCAACGCCCGGGTAGGGCACCACAAGTGGCAGGTTCACACAGGAGTTATATTAAACATATGCAAAATTTCCAGGAGAACAGAGAACATAGAGAGAAAAGAGTAAGATAGACGCTGAGTAGGCTACAGCTGACACACAACGGCGGGGGCGAAGGAGGGGACCGACAAAGGAGGAGAGGAGGGGCCCAGGAGGATGAGGAACCAGTTTTCGGAGGGTCAGGGAGCAATCTACATGAGGCTTGCATGACATTTGCGCGAGTCTCTGCGCGTTACATAACATCAGCCCGTGGCCATGCCACCCCACGGCCCCAGGGGACCGGCCCACCATTGGCCGCGGAGCGCCATACTTGAGGGACGGGGCATGGCAGGAGGGAGCCAGAGGGGACCAATGTCTCCCAGCCCTAGTACCCCCCAGCTCACCGCGAAGCACCCGCCATGCGCCCAGGGGAAAACGCCCAAGGCATCGCAATTTTGTACTGGTTCATTTACTTTATTATTGTTATTATTATTATTATTATTATTTATTATTTTTTTAAAAAAAATATTTACTTTATACTATTCCTTTCCCCCCCTCCCATCCCTCCAACCCGCATGCCCCGAACGCACCATATATTGATGTTACACTGTGGCCACTGCGATGATGTACAATCTCTCCTTTCATTAGTTCAGGGAGGACGCACTACAGCTGACAAAAACGAGTTCCATACCTCCAAGCCTTTAACTAGTATCCCCCTATCCAGTAGATTCTGCAATGTCTGTGTTTCTGCTTTGGCCCAACGTATTACCTCTTCGCGCCATTGGGCCACCCTGGGGGCACCGGGAGCTTTCCAATTCATGGCGATCAGGCGTCTATACAGCACCAGAGCCAAGGCAATGCATTTATATGTACGTTTGCGTTTCTTGGGGTGAGGTGTTATGCCCAGTAGGCACACTTCAGGGGTGGGGGATAGTGTAGTGTTCGTCCATTCCGCTAGCAGCGTTATTATCTCTATCCATGTGTTCCGGATCGGGAGGCATTCCCATGTCATGTGGTAGAATGTGGCCTCTTCTGTGTCGCATCTCGGGCATGTCTGCGGCGACCGGGGAAACATACGTGTTATGCGGTGAGGAGATAGGTAAGTCTGATGCACATAATTGAACTGTGTGTATCGGAAGCGCGGGTTGCGTGAAACCTCGCGAGTCAGCTTCAACGCTTGTTCCCATGAATTAGGGGGTAGTGGTTCCGGTAGCACGCAGTCCCATTTGTTTTTTGCCTGATCCTGATTGTGTTCAGCGTGGGCGGCTATGATATTATATATATATTTGAAATGCTTGATGGGGTGCATATGCTTCCCAAAAGTTCGTGTAGCAGAGGGGAGGTGTCCGGTTCCGAGTTGCCTTTACTCCAGTTCTCTCTCATTACCTGCCTAATTGCACCGTACGCTATGAAACCTCCCCGGCCGAGCGCATACCTATCGGCTAGCGCTTCGTAGGTTTGAAGTTGCCCGTCCTGGTAGATGTCGCCTAGTGTGAGTATGCCCCTGCTACCCCAAGTATTCAGGCCCACTTTGGCTGCTATTTTTGCTAATGTCGGATGGGCCAGCAGTGGAATCTTCGGCGAGTACTGCGGGACTTTTGCGTTTTGCAGCGCGTATCGGCCCCAGGCCCAGTGTGCAGTGTGCAACAGCACACTGCTAGTGCTCACTGGATCGGTACGGTTCATGAGGTACTGAATTATCTCCATACCTTCAAGATCCTGCAACATCCTCTGAGTTTCGGGCCCGGCAGGGTTACCAACCCATGTGGATATCCATTGTAGTTGGGCAGCTGCGTAGTACGCTTCAAATCTGGGGGCGCCCAGTCCCCCCAACCTAAGCGGTAGGAGGACCTTTGTTAATGCGACGCGTCTGCGGCCGTTGCCCCATATTAAGTCCGTTAGTAAGGTATTCAGTAGTTTAAAGAAGGAGCTCGGGAGTATTAAGGGTAGCGCCATAAAATAATAGAGTAGTCGGGGTAATACTATCATCTTTGCAATAGCTACTCTGCCCATAGGAGACAGTGGTAGTGAGCACCAAAAGGGCAGGGAGCCCCTTGTTGATCTGACCACTCGGCCGAGGTTACCATCTCTGAGATCTAGCCCTTCAACCTTTGTAATGCATATTCCGCTTGTGAGGTATAGATAGAGTTAAGTTCTATTTTGGCCTGTTCTAGATGGCGGCGGTTGGATGGGGTGGGGCTTCTCGTGTATTCCCTGGTGGCATGGGCTATTTTATCTTCTAGCGTGTGCTGTTGGTCCCTTCTATGGGCATTGGAAATGGCCGCGTCCCTCATTAGCTGCCCTCTAATAGTTGCCTTCGCCGCCGCCCAGAGAAGCTGTGGTGAGGATACCGAGTCCTTATTATCGTTCAGGTATGTGGCTATGTGAGTCTTGAGTTGTTCCTCTCCTTTCGGGGTTCGATATCTGGGGTTAGAGAGGCGCCAAGGCTTGCGGCTGGGCGTAATCATCCCGAGTTCAAGGGTTAATAAGACCGGGGAGTGATCAGATAGTGCGGCCACAAGGATTTCTGCTGATCTAATCGATTGCATCATTCGGTGGTTGAGTAGAAAATAGTCGAGCCGCGATTGAGTCCTGTGTACTGAGGAGACAAAGGTGGATTCCTTATTGGAGGGGTGGGAAAGACGCCAACAGTCTAGTAGGCCAAGGTCTGAAAGGATGTCCTGTCTGCGTTGTTGCCCGAATCAAGGCCGCTTGAGCGGTCTAGGATAGCGTCTTGGACTATTTTCCAATCCCCTCCTAGTATATATTGTGAGGCGCCTATCTGCGTTAGCAGGCGGTTGAGAGAGAGAAAGAAGGAGCGTTTGGAGCCAGTGGGGGCGTATATCAAGCCTATACAGATTGTGGAGGATCCTACCATAAGTTTGGCGAGGACATAACGCCCTTCCTGGTCACGCCATGTCTTAAGTAATCGCAATTGTATTGAGCGACGGAGCAGTATTGCCACTCCACATCTCCTTCCCTTTTCCTGTGTACCTTCCGGTATAGGCGGTAGTCCGCTATAAAGTGCCTTGCCTACCCAGGCCCTATGAAGTTTCTCTGATTCTGACGGGGAAAGATGTGTTTCCTGTAGTAGGGCAATGTCGGCATGTTTGGAGCGGAGATAAGACAGTACCTTTTGACGTTTAATATAGTGGGTCATACTGTGTACATTCCAGGAGAGGACTGTGAGTGGAGTCGTCGGTCCCATGAGTGTGGAATGGTTCGTGGTTTGTGGGATGTCGGATGTTCTACGGTCAGTGATAAAGAACTAGAGGGGGGGGGAGGACAAACCTGAGGTGCAGACAGGGGGGGCCTCTGTTTGAGTGTGTGATAGGGAAGGGATGGGAAAGGGGAGTAGGGTGAGAGTGATGAAAATAACACCCCTCGGTCCCATGTCTATCCACTCCCAAAGGAATCTACGCTTTAATCATATTTAAAGGCAGCCCCCATGTTAACCTATGAGAGGGATAGGCCTTGCAACAGTGAAAACCGAATTTAGCAGTATATCACTGTTAGGACATATAAAACACATTAGTATACGTCCTACCTTAAACATACACTGCAGCCTGCCAATGGGGCTACCTGGGGCCTACCATAGGGAAGTAAGAGCAAAAGGGAGGGGAAGGACTGCTACTCTAGTGGGTACAGCGGTAGGGGTGGGAATAGACAGTTTCCAAGAATCGGAATAGGAAAAAATAAATGTTAATAAATAAAGGGAAGGGAATAATAGTCGTAGTGAGTAAACATTCGCTACTAAAGTCCTGCTAACCTGCGGGTCTTAACCTGTAGGGCCTGCGCGCCGGGGAAGTATGATTATGTCATAAGAGTGTAATGGGGGAGTTTGTGATTTTCTCATAGTTTTGTGAGTCCTCTTAGGAGCCTCGTGGCCGGGTAGTTATTTATGATAATGGGTAGTGTACTGAGGGTTATGGATACGGATATAGGCACGAGATTTGAGGTTTTAAGGCGGAGTAGGAATGACGAGTCATGGGACATGTCATAGTACATATTCCGTGGTTGCTGGGTGTCAGAATGGTGTAGGGTGTAATGAATTATGATAAATGGGGCTGTGTTTTGGATGGTTGCCCATGTGGGTGTTCCGTGGGGTCAGCCCCGGGACCGCTAGAGGCACGGCGTGTGATTGTGGGTCCATGAAGCTGTGCCGTCACTGTCACCCCATCCGGAGTAACTGGTATGTAAGGAGTCTGCCTTAGTGGTCGAGGGGTGTGCCTTCATTAGTTTACTCTCGGGGGTTAGGGGTATGGAGTTAACTGTGGGGCTTCGTCTATGGGTTATCCTAAGGGGGTAGAAATGTCCCCTGTAAGTTAATACTAGTGCTGGGGGGTTTAGTGTGTTTGGGTATGAGTTACTGAATACTCTTCTAATCTGCTCCTCGTATGAGAAGGAGGGGTATTTGGTGGAAGAATGACTTCCCCTTTGGTTAGGATGTAAGATACATTGAGGGGGACGTGGAGTGTGTGGGCGTGTGTGTATTTGTCTTTGGGGAACATGCAGGTAATCTTGTAGCATCTGCGTTGGAAACCTCATACCGTTGAAATTAGGATTTATGTGTCAACCAATGGACAGGGGCTTTGTCCTTGTTGTGTTTTTTCCCTCTGTTTCCTCCCCCCTTTTTCTCCCCCCCTCCCCCCAGCCATGCATCTGATCCCGGGTTTATATAGCCGCCATTAAGTAATCATCATTTAGGTTAGTTGAGTTTGCCACTAAGCTGTCCGGAGACGGGGGAGATAATGTCCGGTAGCGGACTCGGGTCCTGGAGTCTTCCGTGTCTCTGTGATATTAGTGTCCTGTATGATGATCGTCAGGCGATGGTTTCAGGGGGGAGCGGGATTTGTCTCTGCCCGCGTCCTGGGTGTGGTCGATTACTGCTTGGAGGATGTGTTCACAAGCACCCTGGGATCTTGGGGGTCGTTCGTACGTCCTGCCTCTCTTTTGTGAGGATGAGCGCTGGGACTGAGACCGTGGGGATGGGGTAATGAGACCGGTCCCTGTAGGTGGCGGGGCGGATTCCAAGTGTCCGGAGGTGATGTCCATGGAGTGCGAGGCCAGGTCGTTCAGGAAAGCGCTGAGGTCTTCTGGGTCAGTGAAGTTTCTGGATGTGCTGTGATATGTGATCCACATACGTGCCGGTTCAAAAAGGCCATATTTAATATCCATGGATCTGAGTTGTGGACGGAGAACCAGAAATGCCCTTTTTTTTTCATTTGTTAGCCTAGAAAAATCTGCAGCCGCTCTAATCTCGTGCCCTTACAGGGAGACCGGGCCCTGTGTTTTGGCCGCAGAGATAACCTGGCGGGCTTGTTCGTGGCATAAGAAACAGGCTATAATAGGACGTGGTTTGTTGGCGGATGCTTTATGGGGAGGTCCAATTCTGTGCACTCTCTGGAACTTCGGTGTCGGCGAGAACTCTATGCCGAAGTGGTCGATCAGAAGTGATTTGATGAAGTCTTTGATATCAGATCCTTCTTTTTGCTCCGGGACACCAAAAAAGCGTACGTTGCCCCTGCGACTTCGGTCCTCTAGGTCGGTGATCTTGGCTCGAAGTGTTCTTAGCTCCTCTTCTTGGTCGGGTATTGCCGCTATTTGGCCTTCCTCAGTTGTTAGGCGTTGATCCAGATTATTTACTGTCTCTCGGAAGCTAGCTATGTCAGTGCGGATGGAGGAGGAGGCCACAGTGAGGTCTGTTATTTTTAGATCTATTTCCTCTAGACGGCGTCCTACCGAGGGTATCTCTTGCAATATGCGGTCTGTTGCTTCCAGCGGAGGTGGGTCAGCTGAGGAGGGTGTGTGTCTGGGTGGTGCCACCTGCGTCGTCATGGTTTTTGGTTGTGCAATGGCTTCTGAGAACAGCAACTGGCGGGAATGTTTGCCTGCAGCTTTTCCATTGGGCATTTCCCTCACCGTATGAGAGTCTAACAAGGGACGCATTCAATGAGTATATGAATGTTGGGCCCAGATCACGTCGCTCGTGTTTCTTAGTTCAGTCATTCAGGTTGTTTCCCCCTCTATCGGGGGTGAGTTGATCATTGAGTTGCGAGATCTGCGGGTGATACACCTACTTGGTCTTCTAGGCAGTCTGAACCCTCTTGGGCCTCAGATCCTGTTTCATCTAAGGCAATCCATGGTATATCGGGATCCACCTCCAGGTTTCTGCCAGGAGTTGGGGTAGAGGATAAAAGGGGTGCGATCACTGGTAGAAGGCCAGAGGAAGGGGAAGGTGCAGTTTCGGGCAGGCTCCATTATAGACCAATGGAAGGTCTCTTCCCTATGGGCTGTCTCAAGGGGGTCGTCTGCCTCGTCACCCGACATGGGATTCTCCGTAGGGACTGCTGAGGTAGGGCCGGGGTAGCTCATGGAGAGGATTCTGTTTGAGGTCGTGTTCCCCACGTTACCCCTTTTCTTTTTTCTTTTTCCTTTTTTTCCTCTTTTTTCCCCCTCCTTCCACATCGCTTCTTTTTTGTTTTTCCCTTTTTTCCTTTTTTGCTTTTTCATTTTCCCCCCTCTCTCCCTCCTCCACACTCCTTCTCAAAAGGCCAGAGGCGTGTTGAAGGCCTCTTTTGTTGCTCTTTCCCACTTTCAAAAAAAGAAGAACCAAAAGTCCTGGTGTCTGTTCGATTATAGGAGGTTTTCCTAGTTCGTTGGTGTGATGTCCTCTGGATTCTCAATTCCCTGTGTCATTTAATAGCCATGTTGGGACTTGAGGTGAGAAGGGCAGTCTCATTTATAATTAGAGTGGAGGTCATTTGGGGGGGAAGGGGGGGACAGGAGGTATGCTCCTTGGCTTCCTCACTTGTGAGTTCTCTTGCAGGTTTTTATTTAAAAAAAAAGTGGTTCCCCTTGTTTTGGCCTCGTATGCTGGCTTGAAGGGGACAGTGTCCCCAACCTCCCCTGTATGTGCCCCGACTCCTGGTTTCTGCCGGGCGCTCAGGATCGTAGCGCGGTCCCCCTCCGTAGATCGTCTCTGAGCCGATGTGCCGATTCCCGGAAGTGCCGTATGAACTGCTCCGGGTCACGGCGTCCCACTGCTCCCTAGTCTCGTCTCCTCCCCGGCCCCAAGGGGGTGCGCTGCGCACTACAGGTGAGTGACGGCAGTGGGGGAAGTTAACTCACTCGCTTATGGTCAGAGGCGGACTGGTGCGCGGCATTGTTGTCGCAATAGGGAGCGGCGTTCTTTATTTCCCTCGCACGCTCTCGCCCCTGGGCTGGCGTCGTACGTTAATCCGCGGCTCCGTGGGTTTCAGTAGGCCGTGCCTGAACCAGTGTCCGTTGTTACGCCCGCGGCTGTTTTGTCCGTAGAATCTCGTCTTTCTTTGGGCCCATCTCCTCTGCGGCACGGAGAGGTCTTAGAAGAGGTTGAAAGAAAATAATAACTCCCCCCATTTTGTTGCGAAACCTGCCCGTCGCGCGGAGCTCTCCTTTCAGGTGGCTATTCTCTCCGGCGGCCAGACCACGCCCCCTTAAACTAAGCCATAGCTACAGCCTATTTGTCTTCGATACATTTTCAATCACTGGAGTGGATGAGTCTGAAGAAAAGCAATCAATGTCGATGAAATAACCAGAGGCAGTCTCTGCAAATACGGGAGCAGGTGCATTACTGGTAGACTGATCCACTTGACATGGAGGCTCATAG